>NW_026463510.1:0-62205 GCF_021730395.1 Mercenaria mercenaria
AGTTGAAAAATACAGCCTCTATCGCATACACAAGCTAAATGTGACAGACGACAGACGCTGGACATCGAGCGATCACAATAACTCACCTAAGCATTAAAATAAAGTAGAAACTAAAACTGGTCCACAGGACATGGATGCTCCACTGGCACCAGAACAAAAAGAAAATGAAACTGTACCATGTTATACCCTACACCTAGGTATACTACAAGAACCATGTCATGAACGGGAAAGTATACTAACCCATTTCCATTGCGCATTTCGTACCTAAAACGTACAGTTCGGTAAATGTGTACATGGATAGTGAAAAAGTAGTAAATTTATCTTCACTGTGTACCAATCACATTTCTTCAATATTTATTATCTTACAGAAACAATGCATAGTTTATAATTTTTCAACGTTGCCAAAAAAAAACTTGGTTGAACTTCCCTGGTGAAGTTCCGGTTGAAGTTTCGGTCTAGATTACAAAACTATTCTGAATGGTTGATGTGAAAATGTAAGTCAGTTGTTGTTTAACTATATGTGGATGCTAAAATGTATATATTGCAGCATAAATGTGCAATATAGATATATACCAATGTATAACTACAAATTCAAATCATTTCTAGAATGAATTTCATCATTTCGAATTCTATTGTAAAAACTGTGATATTTTGCACTCTGATTTTGCTTGTTTGCATTTCACCTAACATGTGCACACTGCTGTGACCTCTAGACGGATGTTCATTATAGAAGTTCACGCAAAGTTTTCCATAACGTTGATGAAAACATCACATATGTGGAGTATCTCTGCAATATGAAACAAGAGTGCCAGAATGTCACAATATACGCCCGTCACAGCAAATTTCTTTACTCCAGCTGCTGTATTTTGCAAATGAATTTTAATTTTGTGGTTGTTTAGTAATCATTGTAAGTCTTTTGTTTCTAAGTCCACCAAAAAAAATTCCTAACCAGGTAGAGAGACTTAAAATACCTAAAATTTGAAAGTAACATCTATGTTGTACCACAGAAAAATGGTCTTGGTTTTTCCCTATGGTCAATTATAAACAAGAGGGCCATGAAGGCCCTGTATCGCTCACCTGACCTATTGACCTAAAGATCATCAAGATTAACATTCTGACCAAGTTCATTGAGATATGGTCATAAATGTGGCCTCTAAGTGTTAACTAGCTATTCCTTTGATCTGACCCGTGACCTAGTTTTGACTCGACATGACCCAGATTCGAACTTGACCTAAAGATCATCAAGTTTAACATTCTGACTAAGTTTCATGAAGATACAGTCATAATGTGGCCTCTACAGTGTTAACAAGCTTTTCCTTTGATATGATCTAGTGACCTAGTTTTTGACCCACCTGACCCAGATTTTAACTTGACCTAAAGATCATCAAGATTAACATTCTGACCAAGTTTCATTAAGATATGGTCATAAATGTGGCCTCTAAAATGTTAACTAGCTTTTCCTTTGATTTGACCTGGTGACCTAGTTTTTGACCGACATGACCAGATTGAACTTGACCTAAAGATCATCAAGTTTAACATTCTGACTAAGTTTCATGAAGATACAGTCACAAATATGGCCTCTAGAGTGTTAACAAGCTTTTCCTTTGATTTGACCTGGTGACTTGTTTTTTTACCCCACTTAACCGATTTGAACTTGAGCTATAGATCATCAAGATTAAACATTTTGACCAAGTTTCATTAAGATATGGTCATAAATGTGGCCTCTACAGTGTAAACTAATTTTTCCTTTGATTTGACCTGGTGACCTAGTTTTTTGATCTTACATGACCAGATTCAAACTGAACCTTAAGATCATCAAAATTAAATTCTGACGAAGTTTCATGAAGATACAGTCATAAATGCGGCCTCTACAGTGTTAACAAGCTTTTCCTTTGATTTGACTTGTGACCTAGTTTTTGACCCCAGATGACCAAATATTGAACTCGACCAATACTTTATTGAGGATAATACTCTGATCAAGTTTCATAAAGATTGGACAAAAATTGTAACTCTAGAGTGTTAACAAGCTTTTCCTTTGATTTGACTGGCGACCTAATTTTTGACCCCAGATTACCCAATATCGAACTCGTCCTAGATTTTATTAAGGGTAACATTCTGACCAAGTTTCATTAAGATTGGGCCAAAAATGTGACCTCTAGAGTGTTAACAAGCTTTTCCTTTGATTTGACCTGGTGACCTAGTTTTTCACCTCAGTGACCCAATATCGAACTCGTCCAAGATTTATTGAGGGTAACATTTTGACCAAGTTTCATAAGATTGGGCCAAAATTGTGACTTAGAGTGTTAACAAGCTTTTCCTTTGATTTGACCTGGTGACCTAGTTTTTGATCCAGATGACCCAATATCGAACTCGTCCAAGATTTTATTGAGGGTAACATTCTGACCAAGTTTCATTAAGATTGGGCCAAAAATGTGACCTCTAGAGTGTTAACAGTCAAATTGTTGATGACGGACGGACGGACGACGGACACAGGGCGATCACTAAAGCTCACCTTTGAGCACTTCGTGCTCAGGTGAGCTAAAAAGTTACAATATAAGTTATTTATAGTAACAACTAAGGGAAGTTAATCTTTAAAAAAAAAAAAAAAAAAAAAGTCCAAAAAATTTTTTTAAGTCCACACAAAAATCTTTACAGTAGAGATTGGTCAAAATACACCTCAAAAATTGGATGTAGCATGCATGTTGTACTACAGAAAAGTGGGTTTCGATTTTTCCCTACGACTAGTAATGGAAGAAGTTACAATATAAGCTATTTATAGTAACAACAAAGGGAAGTAATTCTAAAGAAAGGAAACTGTGCATGACACTTCCTCTCATGATGGTGTATAATTGTGTCAAGTTACATCAAAATCCTCCATGCATGAAGAAAGAAATGCTTCGGACGAAGTCATTCTTGTATCTGACCTTTGGCCTCTAAGTGTGACCTTGACCTTAGACCCAGGGACCTGGTTTTTGCGCATGACACTTCATCTCGTGGTGGTGAACATTTGTGTCAAGTTATATCAAAATCCCTCCATGCATGAAGAAGAAATGCTCGGACAAAGTTTTCATTCTTGTATCATTTGACCTCTAAGTGTGACCTTGACCTTTAGACCTAGGGACCTGGTTCTTGCGCATGACACTCCGCTCATAGTGGTGAACATTTGTGACAAGTTTAATCAAAATCCCTCTATGCATGATGAAGAAATGCTCCGGACAAAGTTTTCATTCTTGTATCCTTTGACCTCTAAGTGTGACTTGACTGGTTCTTGCGCATGACACTCCGTCTCATGATGGTGAACAACTTTGCAAGTTTCATCAAAATCCCTCCATGCATGTAGAAGATATGCTCCGGACAAAGATATTCTTGAATTTGACCTTTAACCTCTAAGTATGACCTTGACCTTAGACCTAGGGACCTGGTTTTTGTGCATGACACTCCGTCTCATGATGGTGAACAACTGTGCCAAGTTTCATCAAAATCCCTCCATGCATGTAGAAGATATGCTCCGGACAAGGTCTGTGGACGCCGCCCGCCCGCCGCCGCGCCCGCCATCGCCCGCCAGGGGCGTTCCATAATACGTCCCTTTTTTAAAAACAGGGGTATAATATTGAGACAATGTGATTGGTGCAGGTTGGAAAAATAAATTTCCACTTATTAAATATGTTTTGGTCCCCAATTCACCAAAATGGCCGTTTAAGGTTAGGTTTTGGTTACTGTTTTTCCCTTTTTCATAAACCAGGGGCCTTTTGGGCATCCCTGGGGTAGGGTATAACAGACACAGGCTTTTTCTTTCTGGTCTGGTGCCTTTTGGTTTCCCCCAAACATAATTTTCCATCCTTACTTAAAAAAAGGTTTTTAGTACAGATATCTTTACTGGGGGGAAAAAGTTTGAAAAAAACTTTTAAAAGCAAAAATTTAGCATCTGAATCATTTCCCTTTAAAAAAAAGTGTAAAAAGGGAAATTGAACAAATTTTTTTCTTTATGACTAAATGTATTTTGTAAAATTTAAAGGGGGAGTAATTTGGTTTGTAATTGTAGAAACAAGAGATCACAGAGTGATTTGGCGCCCCCCCCCAATTTTAACCTTTTTGAGTTTTCCCAAATTTAAAGATTAAGGGACTAGTAAAGGTAAAATTTTCATTTCCGTAAACAACCCGTCCCATGTGGCCCCAAATTCAAAAGCGTGTTTGAGAAATGTGAAAGTAGGTACTGTTTTAATTTCAGGGAAAAAAAGTTCTTTGTAAAACAAAAAAAATATGATGTAAATCATTTCGAAGGCTGTAGTTTGAGAAAAAATTAAAAAAAAAGGTTGGGTCACTAGGTCAATTTTAAAGGTAAAAAGTTTTTTTGGGGACACAAAAATCAGTACAGCTAGCGGGGAAACCCTTTAAATTTTGAACAACCCATCGCCGAAATTTCCAATTGCGTTTCGTTTTTTCTGCCCGCCCTTGGGGGGTTGTTAAAAATCGGATATTTGGGGGGGTGTTCAGGATTTTCATTGCGGGAAAGGCAGGGGAAACCCCGCGCGTTGCGAGGGACGGAGGGGGTTTGGTCCGGGGGTGGTGGGCCCCGCGGGGGGAACCTGGTGTTCTTTTCAAAAATTTTTTTGAAAAAATTATTCATCTCATTTTTTTTTTTTTTTTAAAAAAAATTTTTTAAATGTTAAAATTGTCTATGATTTTACAAACTAATTATTTAGAAGTATACCTGTCCGTTTTTTACTGTAATCAGTCGCGATTTTTATGATATGTAATAGTATTACACATTTTTTTGTATTTTCTTTTATAATCTAAAAAGAGTTTGCAATTCCCTTTTTTTTGTTTTTAAAGTTTTATTTCTATTTTAGGTACTGCAAGCGTATAAATTTTTTGATCCTATTTTTCATTTCAAAAACGATTGTTGAGTTTAAATTTTTTGCTATTCGCCCTCATCTAACAAATTTCCTTACAAATTTTGTTTTTACTAAAAGCTGTTCTTAACTCTGTTTTTTTTAATTTTGGTACCTAATGGGTTTTTGTTTTTGTTGTTTGGGCATTTTTTAGTTTTTTAGAAATTTTTGGTAAGTTTTTTTTAACCCGTTTTTTATGGGTTTTCTACTCACAAAAATAATTATTGTTATTTGTTTTGTAAAATGGTTTTTTAAATAAATTACTATAAAATTTTTTGACAATTTATTTTTTTGAAATCTGTGATAAAAATGAAAAAAAATTTAATTTGTATTTTAAAAAATTTTATGAGTCATTGATTTATTATTTTCATTACTTATTAGAAAGAATATTTAATTCACATTTTTGGGGTATATGAGGGGGTTTGTTGGACATACCTTTCGTTTTTGGAATTCCGCATATTTTTTGTAATATTTAATGGGACTTTTTCTATCAACAATAGAAAAAAGTTGCATTTTTTTTAAAATTTAAAGGGAAACGTAAGGGGTCCCCGGCCCAATTTGGTGTTTGAGGGAAAAAGAAGAAAATGAAAATTTTTTTTTCAAATACCAAAAAGACATGTCTGGGTTTTTTTTACCCCTCTTGCTCATTTATTAACCCAAACGTTCCCTAAAAGCCATATGGTGATCGAAAAAAAAAACTCTCTTTTGTTTGGGGCTCAGGGGGTGGGGGTTTTTTTTTCTTTGGTTCCCTTGGGGGTTGGGTGGAGTCTTTTTCTGTTGGTTTTTTTTTTCTCTGATCTTTTGGGAAACGAGGGCGATCCACTTGGGCTTTTAAATTTCTGTACTGTGAAGGTGAAATTCCGTTAAAATGGGAGGGGTTTTGGGGGGTGGTTTATGGTTGGTGGGGATGCTGCACAATTTTTTTACCCCTGGGGTTTTTATTAGTTTAATGTTAGAGTTCCCGTGTACTTAAAAGGTTTTATTTTTTTTCTATGGTTTACTTTGGGAAATGGGGCTCTGAATTGCTTTTTGTGCTCTGTGCTTCCCCCAAATTACTCATACCTTTTATCTTTATTAACTATTTCAAAACCTGTTTATTTAAAAACATTTAACATAGTAAATTACACTGTAAGAAGATTCAAACATCTGTAAAATATCCATTATATAAAAACAAATCACAAAAAAACAAACGATACTAATAAATTTATGATAATTAATATTCATACATTCATATCATTACAAATGACCTTTGCTACTTGATGAAACATAAATATCAATCTGAATGAGAAGTCTTTTGGATGTCACGTAAGCATCAAAAAATTTCAAAGGAAGACGGTACAAGCTAGTAGTATATGTAGCTGCATTAGGCAATATTTCTAAATCATAGTTGTATATCTTTGACGTCACTTATCTCTGACGTTATATGTATCCGACGTTATTTGTCTCTGATGCTATATATCTCCAACGTAATAATGTATCTTCGACGTTATGCTTTTTCGACGCAATTATGTCCTGTCGGCGCTGTTACTAGTCGTGGTGCATCCAGTTGTCGTTCCGTCGGTCATTACTTGTTCTGGCCTTGCCATAATAGCTCATAATTTTAATGGTAATAAAAATTAATTCTGTGTCCAGATGTCTCCGTTTTTTTCTCAGTTCGTCATTTGTGTCTCATCTCCCAGTTCGTCAGAGGCCCACATACTTGTAGTACTAAACTGTGTAATAAAAATGTGCCAAATATGGCAAGGACAGAACAATGACGGGATCACGTTAGGTAAATGTGTATTAAAAGACAAGAGGACCATGATGGTCCTGAATCGCTCACCTCTTCCCACATGACCCAGTTTGAGTATGACGTCGTTTTTTCTATTATTTGACATTAGTGACCTAGTTTTTGAGCTCATGTGACCCAGTTTTGAACTTGACCTAGATATTATCAAGATAAAAATTCTGACCAATTTTCATGAAGATCCATTGAAACATATGGTCTCTAGAGGTCACAGGTTTTTCTATTATTTGACCTATTGACCTAGTTTTTGAAGGTACGTGCCCTGTTTTGAACTTTATCTAGATATCATCAGGTGAACATTCTCAGTATTTTTGATGAAAATCTCATGAAAAATATGGCCTCTAGAGAGGTCACAAGGTTTTTCTATTTTAATACCTACTGGCCTAGTTTTTGACCGCACGTGACCCAGTTTCGAAACTGACCTAGATATCATCAAGGTGAACATCAGATCAATTTTCATGAAGATCCATTGAAAAATATGGCCTCTAGAGAGGTCAAAGATTTTAATAATTTTAGACCTACTGACCTAGTTTTTGACCGCAGTTGACCCAGTTTCAAACTTGACCTAGATATCATCAAGATGAACATTCAGACCAACTTCATACAGATCCCATGAAAAGTATGGCCTCTAGAGAGGTCACAAGGTTTTTTTATATTTGACCTACTGACCTACTTTTTTAAAGCACGTGACCAGTTTCAAATTTGACCTAGATATCATCAAGGTAAACATTCTGACCTTTTTTCCATAAAGATCCTTTCAAGGGTATGGCCTCAAGAGAGGTCAAAAGGGGTTTTTCTATTTTAAGACCTACTGCCCTAGTTTTTGATGGGGGCAGTTACCCATTTTCCCCAAATTTGGGCCCAAATTCATCAAGATAAACATTAAACCCAAAATTTTTCATACAGACCCCCATAAAAATATGGCCTCTAGAGGGGTCACGTTTTTTCATTTTTTTTAAATCTACTGCCCCTTTTTTTTGAAGGCCCGTGACCCCCCCAAAAAATTTGACCTAAAAACATCAAGAGAAAAATTAGACCAACTTTCATACAGATCCCAAAATGAAAAAAAGGGCCTTTCGGGAGAGGTCAAAAAGGGTTTTTTTCAAATTATTTAAACCTACGACCTAGTTTTTGACGGACGGGGAACCCACTTTCGAACTTGACCTAGAAAACATTAAGATGAACTTTTCTGCCCAAAATTTTCATGAAGATCTCAGAAAAATAGGGCCTCTAGAGAGGTCAAAAGGGTTTTCCCATTTTTAGACCTCCTGGACCCTATTTTTTTGGCCCCGCACTGACCCAGTTTCCCGAACTTGCCCTAATATCATCAAGGGAAACTTTCTGCCCAAATTTTCATGAGATCTTGTGAAAAAATAAGGCCCCCTAGAGAGGTCAAAAGGTTTTTTTTTCCCTATTTTTTTGGGACCTACTGACCATTTTTTTGAGGGGCACGTAAACCCAAAACTTTCGAACTTGCCCAAAAATATCATAAAGGGTAAACCGTTCGGGCCCCAATTTTATGAAGATTTTGTGAAAATAGGGCCCTTTCTAGAAAAGGCACAAGGTTTTTTCAATTTTTAGACCAAATGACCAAGTTTTTGAGGGCAGAAAACCCATTTTCCGAACTTGAAAAAAGATATCATCAAGGTGAACATTCTGCCCAAATTTTTCATAAAAGATTTTAATAAAAAAAATGGCCTCTAGAGGGGTCACAATTTTTCTTTTTTTTTAGCCCTACGACCTATTTTTTTGAAAAGCACGTGACCCATTTTTGGAACTTGACCTAGATAAAAACAACCCGAACTTTCCCACCAACTTCAAAAAACCCCATAAAAAGGGACCTTTTAATTTGGCCACAAGAAAATTTTACGGACGCAGGGACGGACGGACAGACTGAGGGAGGGAGGGAGGGGACACCGCGCGATCAAAAAAGCCACCGCCCAATTTTTTGCAGGTGACAAAAAATGTTAAAAATTTCTTCTGAAAAAATATTCCCGGAAAACTAATAAACACTAATCTGCTAGTTTTGGGGCCTAAAAATAGACAAAAAAAAAAACATTCGAAATTTGCTAAATATTTTTCGAAACCACTATACTTTTCCCCAAACAAGCATTTTCCCTTTAAATTTCCCGTAAAAAAAATTACTGAAATTTTTATCACTTGTAAGCCCACACAAATAAAATAAAAAAATTTAATTGTCATTAAACCCCTTAAGGGCACGGGCCCCTTTATTTTGTAAAAAACATTCAAAGAAACCAATGTACACTTTTTTCCTTTCAATTCATTTGGGAAAAGTTATAAACTTTTAAAAACTATCATGCAAAACGTTTTCAAACCAAACAGAACTTTGTTACGGAAATTAAAAAGCAAAAAAAATTCGTTAAAAAAACGGGAACGTTTTTTAAAAATTGTAAAAAACTTTTAGTCGTTAATGCAAAAAAAACCCCCCCCAATTAAAAAAAAAAAGAAACCTAGCAATTTAAACCCCCTTTTAAAATCTTTTAATTTTATCCCAAATTCCCATAAAAAAGAAAAACCCGGTTAAGTGCAAACAATATAACTGTTAGGAAAAGTTAGTAAAAAAACACTAGTTTGGAAAACGAAAAAAAAATATAACAAATTTAAAAAAAAGCTAACTTTTCTTGACAACACTGAACCTGCAAAATAAAAAAAGAAAAATTTCGATAAATTTGGGTTATCCCCTCCCAAAAAGGGGTTTTGTGGGGGGGAAAAGGCAAAAAGAAAATATCCCACAAAAAGTAAAAGGGATTTTTAATAAGAAGCAAATAATTTAAATTAGTCAAAATAAATTTAACAGAAAAAAAATTTTAAAAATTTAAAGGGTTATATAATAAATTTAGATACTTTGATCCTGACTAAAAAAATTTTTTTTAAAGGGGGGATATGCTTACTTAAAACCCTTAGTTTTTAAAAAAAATTAAATGCATTTTAAATTGAAATATGAATTTAAGTTTAACGGAAGAAATAGGCTTCGGGGGTTTTGGCACCAAGGTGTTGCTTTTTAAAAAAATGTACATTTGAACTTAAAAGGACAGTTTCCTTATTCAGAAAAAATTTGTATTTTTTTTTTAATTTTAAAAAATTTAAATAAGTAACACATAAGCACAGATAGTACTTAAACTCCCTTTTCAGCAAATCATTGCAATTTTAAATTGTTGAATTGCTTTTAAAATAATAAATTTTGGGTCTTTTATGGTTTTTTTGGGGTTTCCCATTAAAGATAGCGGACCCCAGTTTCACACAATATTTCAAAATAAAAAATTAAAGGGAACCAGATATTTAAACAGAGCAAGTACCCCGTTGTAAAACTTAAAATTTAAAAATTTTGGGACCAATCAAAAACAAATTTCTAAAAAAAGCACGTCTGTTGGGGTAAAAGATAGATGGTTTAAGAGACTCATTCGGTACCCGCGGTTGAAGAAGACACATCAGGATTCAACTAATAATTTATCCCAGAAACCTTGGAAGGAAACTATTGCAGTTACCCGTCCGGGGGGGAAAATTTTTTTTAAAAGAAATTTTGGGAAGTTCGTAACAAAAGAAGAGTAGCAAAATTTCGAAAAGGGTTTTCGAGCTAAAAGGGCCAGCGCATGGGAAAGTTTTCCCCTTAAAAGGGAAAATTGAATGCTATAGACAATAGCATATAAGGCTGAGAAATCGAAAAGGGCAGACAGAGACCCAGAGTTTGGTAATCTACTGAAGTGGGAAAGAGTTCCACTTTTTGACGGTTCAGCATTATTGGCAAAGAACACCCAAGGCTTTGGGGGATAATCCAAAAATGGTATTTGAATGCTACATTTTATGCATATAGGCGCTGGCATCCAGGAGTCGGGCCCAATTTTTATAGATTTTGAGGGGACAGAGGCCGAGCATCAATGCGTTTAGGACTCGTATGTTGTTAAATTCAAAAAAATTGTCGACGGGAACTTCAAAAAAAAAGATTTAGCCCAAGTAAAAGTCCCAGCCTATAGGAGTTTGAGCTAATAAATTTTTAAATTTAAAAAATTGGTTAGTTTAAAAACATTTATGATTTGCCTAAACCCGAAAGGGGTCAAGCTCAAAATAAGAAATCTTTTACGAATCTTTGGGACACGAATCATTTGGCAAGGTAGCCGGGGAAAAATTCAAAATATGAAAATTTTTTGGTCTCACCACTCAAATTTTTTAAAAAAAGGGAAACCAATCTACATCTTTTTCCCAGCTAGCCCCAAAAGAAAAAGTCACCTTGGGCGTTTGGCCCCAAAACCCACGTTAAGAAACAAAAGGCGTGGGCCCACTTCCGGGGCCCATATAACCAGAATCCTGAAATTTTGGGGGGCTCGCCCGGGGATCAATATCCAAGGGGGTTTGGGAGACAAGGGGTTTTGACTTTCCCTTTTGGTGAAACCAGAAGGCGCTGTAATAAAAGGTAGCCCCCCCCCCCCCCCTGAGCACTAAAAGTTAAAATTTTAGATTAGTTCCACCCCAAAGCTTAAAGATGAACTACGATAAAGGGTTTCGAGGGGAGAACGAAATGGGTCTCTCAGGTTCAGACTCATGAGTTTGTGGATGGAAAGAGAAGGAAAACACGAACGGGGGGAAACCGGGGGAGCCCGTGAAACGGAGACACACCCGCAATGAGACAGGGGGGGAGGTTTGAGGCTCAAGAAGGAGAAGAAACGTCTGTTTGAGCTTGACCCAGGCCGAAAAGTTAGGGGCAAAATGAGGAAAACCAGGCAAAAAGAAAAAAAATTTAATTTTGAAAATTGAAACGTTGGAGGGAAGAACAACTTTGAAGGAACGGGAAATTTGGAAAAATCTAAAAAAAAGGGCAAAAGCCGGACTTTGGGGCGGAAAAAGGCTGACCCTTAACCCGTAAAACATTGGGGGCCAAAGGGCTGCCAAAATTCGAAAAAAAGAAAAGAAATAGGGATGAAATACCTCGAACGATTTAGTTTTTTTGCAAAAACCCCCGGGGAAAATGGAAAGAAGAGACAGGGGCCGTAACCTCAGCTCATTACTTACAGGAAAGGCCAAAACGTATACCCAAGAAACCCTTTCCCAACCAACCCAAATTTGACAATACGGCCTTTGAAAAAAGCAGTTCTGAAGCTTTTACCAGTTAACAGAAGAAGGTTAAGATTGAAGTTCAGGGAATGCAAGCCAGGGGGTGGTGAAACTTTTTTTACTTTTAGGGCAAGGCGGACGGGTTTTTTTCCGGGCCCGATGGACAGAAAGGGCAAAAATTTAAACAATACTTTTTGAAAGCTGAAAAGACCTTTAACCCCGGAAACATTCTTTCCAAACATTTCCCCCGACCTTGCTTTGTTCTTAAAAGAAAAGTTAAAAAAAATCCGGAGGGGGCGAGATCCAACCCCCAGTTAGCAGAAACCAAAGAACACTGAAGCCCCTGGTGGTACTAAAAACCCCCGCCCGGGGTTTTTGAAAAAAAAATTCCTAAACCAATGGGCCCCACCCCAAAAACGCTAAGTATGCCACCTTCAGCTAAAGCCCCAACAAAGAAAAAGGCCAGTTTTAAAAACCTGATGTTTTATATCCCAAAAAGGAAGGTAAATTAAGCAAATGCAGCCCCCTTTCCCCAAAGAAAAAAAATAAGCGGTGCTGCTTTAGCTAGAAAGGGGATCCTAGGAGGAAAGACAGAAAAAAAGGGCCCTTGGGAACCCCAAAGTCTACACCAAAAGTTTGGAAAAAGGGAAGGCCAAGCGCAAAAACAGACAGTCGGATGAAAAAAAATTTTCCCAGCCTCAGTTTTTACCCAAAATCAAAAGATGACGAAGGGTTTAAAAACGCATAAAAAGATGGACACAAAATGTTAGCAAAAGGAAAAAATCCTTTTGGGTTTAAGAAAGCACCTGTCCCAAAATTAAATTCAACAAACGGTAAAAAGGAACTTGATATTGAAAAAAGGATATATAGGTGATAAAGAATTTCGGGTTTTTTGAGAGATACAGGGTGGGGCGGGCGGCTGTGGGGGAAAGATCACAAATCAGAAATCATTGTGGATAAGACGTACCCTTTTTGGGCGTAAAAGGGACGTTAAAGGGACATTTTCCCCGCAGCAAAGATACGGGTTGATACACCAAAAATTTTAACAGGTGAAATTGAGGTAAGGGGTTTTTCCCCGAAAAAGAAATGCGATTTGAAAAATTTGGTAATATAAAAAGGATTTTTGGAAAGGCCAGATAAAAAATTGGGAAAACCCCGGGAGATAAAGTCAGTTTTCATCCACCTAAAAAAATTGCGGCAACTTTATAAAGGAAAACCCCCAGCATGAAAATTAAAGGGGGGTTTTAAACAAAAACCCTCTGAGGTTTGCGAAGCCCAAAAGAGCAAACTTTTTGATTTTTTGAAAAATGAAAATTGCCCCAAAAGTTTATGAACGTTGAAGAAACTTCGGACTTAGGGCAAAAAATAAGGCAAAACTGAAAACAAAAAGAGGTTTCTTTTTTCATTTAAATTTAGAGAAAAGGGTTTTAAATATAAAATTTCGGGGAAGAAAAAAGGGGCAGAATTTTTTAAACAATAGTAGTCCCAACACAGTTCAGGAGAAATGTTATGGCATTAGTTTCATAAGTAAAAAAGTCAAGGGATTTTATCAGCTAAAGGGACAGGGGATAAATACGCATAATTTTCACTGGCCGGGTAAAAAAAATTAAGAAACAAGGTCTTCCCGGGTCCATGTGAATTTTGCCAGAATGTAAACCCCCTGATCTGGCATAAAAGGGGCGGTTACGGTAGACATGGTTTGAAAAAAAAAAACCTCATGACAGAAAAAAAAAAACGGAGAAAAATCTGATGACAAAACAAGAGTCCAAAAATTTGTTTAAAGAAAATTTTTCAGCCTGTTTCGTGGGGGGGTCACTTTTAAATACGGAACAGGGGAAATTCCACGCTGGCAAAACAAAAGGGTATATATAATAAGATATTAACAACGAGATATGGGGTTTTAAAAAAGACCAAAACCCAAAAAAAACAAACCCATAAAAAGTCATGGGGGAAAAAAATGACAAGAGATGATCTCGGAAAAAGATTTTATACTGGGTCTGACGGGGGGTTATTATGAAAAAGGGGTTTTGGTGAAAACAATTTTTAAAGTAAACCCGAAAAATGACAAGAAACTCCACAATCAAAGAAAAAAAAGAATATCTTTCATGAAGAATGATGATAGAAAATTAAAAGGCCCAGGAGTTTTAACCCCCGTTTTGATTTTCCCTTAAAGATCAATCCTTTTTTTTGAGTCTTTTAGAGATGTTTTGATCTTTGTACTGATTTTCAGTAAATTAGTGAATGTATTTTAAATAATACAGAAATACCTGATTTGAAAAAATCGAGAAATAGTAAAAAAAAAAGGGAAATTTTTTTGTTTTGTACAAAATAATTTTTTTAAGTGTTTAAAAAAAACCAAAAAGTATTTTCTTGGGAAGGGGCAAAAGTCAGAATAATTTGTATATTTAATTACTGATAACGTAACCCCATAAGCACAGATAGTACTTGACCCCTTTTTCATGCATCATTGCTATTATTTTGTTGAATTTGCTGTAATAATAGTTTTGGGCCCATTTAGGGGTGATTTGGGTTAAATTATATAGATAGCGGGATCCCAAAATCCCAATATGTCAAATAAAAAATTTTTAAAGGGAACCAGAAATTTGACAAGCAAGTCCCTCTTTTGTAAAACGTTAGGGTTTTAAAAAGACCAATCAAAACAATTTCAAAAAATTTAGACGTCTGCGGGGGGTATAAATTTATAGATGGATGCCCAGAGAGCTAAAATTGGGTATCCAGTTTTTGAAGAAGCCCACATCCGGGTTTAAACTAAAAATTTATCCCGAAACCTTGAAAAGGGAAACCCTATTGCAGTTACCCTTTCGGGGCGGAAAAAATTTATTAAAAAGAAGATTTTGGAATTCGTAGACTAAAGAAGAGTAGCAAAAATTTCGATAAGGTTTCGAGCTATAGGGCCAGCGCATAGGAGTTTTACCAAAAAAGGAAATTGAATCCCAAATGGGACGAAAGCAAATATGGGCCCTGAGAAACGAGAAGCTGAGACAGAGCCCCAAAGAGTTTGGTAATCTACGAATAGTGGGGAAGCCCCCTTTAAATTGAGGGTTTCACATTATTGGCGAAGTACACCCAAAGGGCCCTTGGGGGAAAAAAATACCTATAAGGTATTGAATCCCTACATTTTGATAGCTATAGGCCCCTGACCCAATCCGGAGTCGGGCCCAATTATATAGATTTTTGAGGGGGAACGGGGCCCCGAGCATCTATGCGATAGGACTCGATGTTGTTGATTAAAAAAGACATTGCCCTAAAAAACGGGAACTTCAACAAAAAGAAAACCCAAGTATAGATTCCCCCAAAGCCTATGGATTTAGCTAACTTTTTTTAATTTAAAAGATTGTTTATTTGGGAAACTTTTAAAGTGATTTCCCGACCCCCTGAAATTGTCTAGCTCATAATAAAAATCATTTACGAATAAAGGGGTACAGGAATCTTTTAGGCAAGGTAGCCAGGGGAAAATTTAATATAATTTTTGGGTTCCCCCACCAGCCTACGTTTTTAACAAAGGACAATCTACATCGTTTTCAAAAACCCTAAGAAATAGTCATTTTTAGCGATTGGACCCAAAACCCCACTGTTCAAGATACAAAAGGGCGTAGGCATTTTTCCCGGGCATAAAAACCAGAAACCCCTGAAAAATTTGGGGCTCGCCCGGGGACCCCTTTTCCCCAAAGGGGGGTACAGAGAAGGGGGTTTTTGACTTTCCCTGTTGGGGGACCAAAAGGGCGCTGTAACTGAAGGTATCGAGCACATATATTTGAATTTTAGAGTTATTTTCCAGCCTAAAGTTTAAAAGATGAACTACGTAAAGGGGTTTCGATGGGAGAACGAAGGGTCTCTGGGTTCAAGCTCTTTGATTTTTGTGGATAGGAAAGAGAAGGAATACACTAACGTGGGGAACTTTGTGTTGAGACTGAAGAAGGAGACAGCAGCAAAGATAAAAGACGGGCGGGGGTTTGAGGCTCAAGAACTGAAAGAAACCCGGTTTTGAGCTTGAGCGGGCCGAAAATTTACGGCAAAAAGAGGAAAAACCCGGGAAAGAAAAATTATTTGAGATTGAACTTTTTGAGGGAAAAAACCAAGTTTTAAAGGGAACAGGATTTGGGGAGATGCTTAAAAAAAAAGGGCTGACCCGGGCTTTGGGAGCGGAAAAAGGGTGCTGAGCACTTAAGCAGTAAAACTTTGGGGGCCCAAAGGGGCGGGCCAAAATTCGAAGAAAGAAAGAAGATAGGTTTAAAACCTCGAACGATTTGGGGTTTTTGCAAAAAGCCAGGGGGGAAAAGAAAAACCGGGGCCTTAAGCCTCAGCTAAATTACTTAAAAAAAAAAGGGCCTGGACGTAAACACAAAAAGCCCCAGACCCCCCCCCAAATGACATACGCATTGAAGAAAGCATTTCGAAGCGTTCCCCATTTAAAACAGAAAAAAGGTTTTAGTTTGAATTTTCGGGGAAGGGCAAGCCGGAGGGTGGTGAAACTTTTTTTCAGTTTTTTGGAAAGGGCCCTGGACGGAAAATTTAAACCCGAAAACAGAAAGGGCAGAATTTGAAAATACTTTTGAAATGCTAAAAGGGCCCTTTAAAATCAAAGAACAGTTCTTTCCAAACATTTTTTCCAAACAGCCCTTTGTTTTGGGCCCTTAAAAGAAAGATTGCAAAACCCGGAAAAGCTGGGGATCACCCCTTTAACAAAACAGTCACGGCGCAGGGGGTCAAAACCTCGAACGGGGTTTTTGAAAAATAATTCCCCCCATCCAATGGCCACCCAAGGGTTTTAAGTAGACACCTTCAGCCCCCCCCCCCAAACAAAGAAAAAGGGGCCAGGTTTTAAAAACCGAAATTTTATATGCAACAAGGAAGCAATACCCTTGAAAAATGCAGAGCCCAAACCAAGAGAAAAAAAAGCGGTGCGCAAAACTAGTAGGGAAACCAAATGGGGAAAGAAAAGGGGAAAAAGGCATGGGAACGCAAGAGCTACACCTAAAGAAAAGGAGAAAGGAAGGCCAAGCGCAAAAGCCCCGACAGGGGAGAAAGAAAATTGCAGCCTCATTGTAGCAAAATAAATTAGATGACGAAGGGTTTAAAAAAGACTGAAAATGGAAGATGGACATTTAAAGTTAGCACAGGGAACATCCTTTTTGGGTTTATAGCAACCCCACCTGTACCATTGATTCAACAAACGGGGGAAAGGGCCCTTGAAAAAATTAAAGAAAGGATATATAGGTGTTTAAAGAAGTTCAGGTTTTGAGAGATACAGGGGTGGGGCTGGCGGCTGTCAGGAAAGATAAACGTACCCGAAATCATATGTTGGATAAAACGTATTTTAGGGTTTGCGATGTTTGGACGTTAAAGGGACATTTTCCTGCAGAAAAGTTTCCCGGTTTTGATACACCATATTTTCCCGGGTAAAATTTTGGAGGAAAGGGTTTTTGTGCCAAACTGATACAAATTTGTTTAATTGGTAATAAAAAAGGAGTTTTAAAAAAGGGGCCGATAAAAAGGGGGAAAAAACCGAATAAAATCATTTTTTCATCCAGCTAAAAAATTTGCTGCAACTTGGAAAAAGGAAACCCAGCATAAAAAAAGGTGGGTAAAAAAAACCCCTCTGGGGTTTCAAAAGTCAAAGAGCAAACGTTTGATGTTGGGGCAAAAAAAAAAGCTCAAAAGATGATGAACGTTAAAAACTTCGGACTTAGGGCTAAAAAAAGGGCAAACGAAAACAAAAAAAGGTTTCAGGTTTCATTATGAAGTGAGAGAAAACGGTTTATATAAAAACTTCGAGAAGAAAAAGGGGCAAAAAGGGTTTAAACAGATAGTAGCCCCCAACACAGTTCAGGAAAAATGTTATGGCATTAGCTCAAAATTCAAAAGTAAAGGGGAATTTCACTAAAGGGACAGGGATAAATACCATAATTTTTAAACTGGCCTGGTATAACAAAAAGTAACAAGGTCTTCCCCGGGGTCATGTGTGAATGCCTGAATGTAAAAAACCGGGATCTCATCAAAAAAGGGGTTTTACGGTAAAACAGGTTTTTGCAAAAATAGGCACAAGACAGAACAAAAGAAACTGGAGACAACTGATGACAGACAAAGTCCACAAAATTTTGGGGGCAAAGATTCACCCCGGTATCGGGAAGGAAAACTTTTTAAGACTGAACGGGAAGGACACGCAGGCATAACAAAAGGTAAAATCATAGGGGATATTAACAAACGAGATGAAAGGGTTATAAAGACCCCCCCCAAAAAAAAAAAAAAATAAATCTAACCATAAAAGCCCAGGGAGACAAAATGACATAGAGATGATCTGGGAAAAGAGTTTAAACGAAGGTTTTGAGGGGAATTTTTTTAATGAAAAAGGGGGAAAATTTGGGGGAAAACAATTTTTAAAGCCAACAAAAAAGATGACAAGTACTCTCACAATCAAGAAAAAAAATGAATATAAATTCATAAAAAAGTTTAATAGTAAATTAAAAGGTCAGGAGTTTAAAACGCTGTATGAAATTTTTGAAAACAAATCTATTTTTGAGTCTTTTAGAAGTTTGATCTTTGATACTGTTTTTACATTTATTTTAGTAAGGGAAATTAAAAATACAGAAAATCCCTAAATTTGTAAAAATCGAGAAAAAGTAAAAAAAAAAGGGAGATTTTGTTTTGAACCCAAATTTTTTCCCTTAAAGGGGTTTTTTAAAAAACCCTAAAAGTTTTTTTCTGAAAAGGGGGCTATTGTCAAATAATTTGTATTTTTAAATTTAACTAAAACGTAACAATAACCCACAGATAGTACGACCCCCCTTTCATGCTACCCTTTCCCTATTAAAAAAGTTAAATTTTCCCTGTTAATAAAAAATTTTGGGGTCTTTATGGTTAAATTTGGGGTTCATTATATAATAGCGGGATCCCAGAAATCACACAATAGCCCATATACAAAAGTTAAAGGGAACCAATATTTGACAGAGAAAAGTACTCGTTGTAAAACTTTACTTTTTAAAAAAGCCCAAATCAGAAAAAATTTCAAAAAAAATAGCACGTCTGCGGGGGGTTAAAGTAGTAAATGGATGACAGAGAGCTCATTGGGTACCAGGGGGTTGAAGAAGACACATCGAGGATTCCAATAATTTATCCCAGAAACCTTGAAAGGGAACTTTTGCAGTTCCCTGTCAGGGCGGAAAAATTTAAATTAAAAAAAAAAGATTTTGGAAGTTCGTAGACTAAAAAAAAGAGTAGCGAATTTCGATAAGGTTTCGACTATGGGCCCCAGCGCATGGGAAATTTTTACCTTAAAGGAAATTTTGAATGCAAAAGACGATAGCATATAAAGGCTGAGCATCGAGAACCCTGAGACAGAGACCCAGATTTTTGGAACCTCCGAGATAGTAAAGAATTCCCCAGCTTTTTGAGGGTTTTCACCCATTTTTGGGCGAAGTACGCCAAGGATCGGGAAAATCCCTAAAAGGTATTGAATGCTAAAAATTAAAGCATATAGGCCCCGACATCCGGGAGTCAGGGAAATTTAAATAAGGGGTTTGAGAGGACAGGGGCCCGGGAAAATCTATGCATAGGACCCCGTATGTTGTTAAACAAAAAACATGTCGACAAAAACTAAACAAAAAGACTAGCCCAATTATAGAGTCTCCAGCCTAAGGAGTTTGAGCAAAACATTTTTAAATTAAAAGGGATTGTTATTTAAAACATTTAGTAAATTTGCCTGATCCCTAAATTTTTCAAGCTCATAAAAAGGGAAATCTTTTTACGAATAAAGGTACACGAACCATTTAGAAAGGGAACCCAAAGGGGAAAATTCTAAAATATGAGATATTTGGTCTCATCAGCTCTACGTTTTAACAAAGGACAATCTACATCTTTTTGTCAGCTAGTCTAAGACATAGTCACCTTAGCGATTGGACCCAAACCATTGTTCAAGATACTAAAGGCGTAGGCACTTCCCTGGGTCATATAACCAGTATCCTGACACCTTAAGAGAACACAGGTAAGATATCTTGAACATGGCTGAGGGCAAGGTTTGTGCAGTCACAACTTAACATGTTGAAGGTTTGAACATTTAAAAAAAACAAAGCACCGCCTTGCGGGTTTGCTGACGCTCATCTGATTTTTTTTGTATAATAGAAATATTGCCTACCCATGATTTTCTAAGTCTAAAAAGGGGCCCATCACTCTTGCAAAAAGCAGGATAGAGTTATTTTTTCTTGATGTACAGTGCCATTTTATGATGGTGAAAAAATGTTGCAAGTTTTAAGCAATAGCTTTGATATTTTTATGAGAAAAAGTGTTTTAAACATAATATTCAACCAAAAAATGATTTTCTAAGTCCAAAAGGGCAATAATTATTGCAAAAAGCAGGATGGAGTTTGTTTCTTGCTGTACAGGGTCAGCTTATGATGGTGAACAAGAGTTTTCAAGTTTTAAAGCAATAGCTTTGATAGTTTAAGAGAAAAAGTAGACCTAAACATAAAACTTAACCAAGAAAAACTGATATTTTCAAGTCCAAAAGGGGGCCCTAAATCTTTCAAAAAGCAGGATGGAGTTATGTTTCTTGCTGTACAGGGTCAGCTTATGATGGTGAACAAGTGGTTGCAAGTTTAAAAAGGGTAGCTTTGATAGTTTAGGATAAAAGCTGACCTAAACAAAAACTTAACCAAGAAAACTGATTTTCTAAGTCCAAAAGGGGCAATAATTCTTGCCAAAAGCAAGATGGAGTTATGTTTCTTGAGTACAGGGTCTGCTTGATGGACAAGTATTCAAGTTCAAGCAAAAGCTTGATAGTTTAGGAGAAAGTTGACCTAAACAAAAACTTAACCAAGAAATCGAAAATTTCTAAGTACAAAAGGGGCCATAAATCTTGCAAAAAGCATGATGGGGTATGTTCTTGCTATACAGGGTCGCTTTTGATGGTGAACAAGATTCCAAGTTTCAAAGCAAAGCTTTGATAGTTTAGGAGAAAAGCTGACCTAACAAAAACTTAACAAGGCAAAGCCGACGCCGACAACCGCCAAAATGATGACAATAATCATCATTTTTTTTTCAAAAAATCCGATGAGCTAAAAAAGGAATGGAAATATATAAATGATATATACATATATGTAAAAATATTTTTTTTTTAGGGGGCGGGGTGCAGGGGAATGGGAGGGAAACAAAAATTTTCCACATGCCCGAATATAAATATGATTGAAAAATTAAACATGAAAAAAAAAAGGGTAAAAGGGTGGGAAGTTGGTGGGGGGGGGGGGGGGCAGAGGATGCATGATCGTGGGGGCATGACTGGGGGGAGAAGTGAGGTGAGGGAATGGTACAACTTGGAAGGTTTGAAAAAAATCTAAAATAAGAAATGAAATTTTTATTATTTTTTTTGGGGGGGGGGGGAGGGGGGTTGGAGGGGGGGAGGGGGTGTGACCAAGGCAAGTGGTGTGACCAGGTGGTGGGTGCGCAACTTCACATGTTTATAATAATTTCATATAAAAGAAGAAAGAAATATAATTTAAAGAAATTCTGCCAAATGGTAAGTTTGTTATGTACAAATAAATTATGTGATTTTTAGACAATTAAAGGGCAATAACTCTGAAGTTACAAAAGAAATCCGTACAAACTGTCTGTGCACAACCACATATAGTGTTCTAAATTCTGTAAAGTTTCATAGTCTAGGTAAAATATATCAAAAGTTACGATGCAGAAATTGCCATATCTATAGATCTATAGTACCCTATATAGTTAACACTAGAAATTCTAAGGGCCCTAACTCTGGTGTTACTTGGGCAATCTGTCTGAAAATTGATGGGCCCCATAACCTCATAGTGGTGACATGTATATGAATTTGTTTGAAAAAAATCTAAAATAAGGAATTTTTTTTTTTTTTTTTTTTTTTTTGTGGGGGGTGGTGTCAGGGGGAGGTGTGTGATCAAGGTAAGGGGTGACCAGGTGTGGGTACACAACTTCACATGTTTACAATAAATGTTCAAAGGAAAAGAATGAAAGAAATTTTAAAGAAATTCTACCAAATGGGGAAGTTTGTTATGTACAAATATGGGGGATTTTTATACAATTTAAAGGGCAATAACTCTTATTACAAAAATAAATCCAATGAAATTGTGTACACAACCACATTATGGTGATCTAAATTTGTTTAAGTTTCATAGTTCTAAGTCAAATATATCAAAAGTAAAGATGCAGAAATTGCCATATTTATATACCCATATAGTTAATACTAAAAACTTCTAAGGGCCATAACTCTGGTGTTACTCGGGCAATCTGACTGAAACTTGACGGGCCGCAAGAACTCATAGTGGTGAACATGTATATGAAGTTTTAAATAAATATTCCCAACCATTTCCTAGATATGGCTCCGGACGGACGGAAGGACGGACGGAAAGACGGACGGAAGGACGGACAACGCCAAAACTATATCCCTCCGACTTTCGTCGGGGGATAATAAAATCAGTATGTAATAATACTGAAACAATTGCTCAAATCCCGAAGCTAATATAAGTTAAAAAATAAAAACATGTTCATAACATTAGGAGTTCTAAAGTTCTCTGAGATTCGCTTTTGAGATAGTACATCTTACTTGGTACCGTCGAATCGGCGGATTAATTATTTCTTACATGCATATGGTGGTCTTGCTGCCTCTAGATTTTAGTTAACAGTTGAGAAAACAGAAAACAAAATTATATTCACTCAGAAAAAAAACTTCTATCGGCTGTGTTATTTTGTTTATTTTGTTTTTAACACTTACGATTATGTGCGAGCTCTTTCTATTTAAAATACGCCGATAACGTGTCAAAATTTGACATGTGTTCAATTATATGAAAAAATCTTGTGAATGTAATCAACGTGTCACAATTTGATACAATGTGTGTGTAAAACATCCCTTCACACAACTGTTTACAATTTGGATATAATTTATTAAAAAAGAAATAATCGTCAAAATCAAAACATAAAAATTATCGGGCGTAGATAACAAGGCCTGATAAAGGTAGACGAGTAAATTGAATAAATGATATGCATTGTGTCTTTATAATAAATACATTATAGATGATAAATTTAACAATTAAATGCTTCTATATACTGTTAAAAAATTAATGTTAAAATAAAACGTTGACCGCGATGGTCCCTCGCGCGTGAACACTGCGAATCCTCGCGGCCGTCCACCGCGAACCGCTGTGTTCATGACCGCGATGGCCGACGGGTGTCCGGCCATCGCAACTGAACACCCGAAAAAATTTTTACGCGCGAGGGTCGAAGGGTTTTTGAAGGTGCCGCGCTAGCTGTACTGTATGCAAGTGGTTCAAATTTGAAGGCTGTAGCTTGAGAAATGTGAAAGTTGGTCACTCGGCCAAAATCAAGGTCAAATTACACTTCAGAACACAAATCTATGCATGGGGTTCAAATTTAAAGCCTGTACCTTCAAAAATGTGAAAGTAGGTCACCAGGTCAATGTCAAGGTCAAAGTTTGTTTCGGTACACAATCCTATGCATGTGGTCTAAATTTGAAGCCTGTACCTACAGAAATGTGAAAGTAGGTCACTAGGTCAATCTTAAGGTCAAAGTTCATTTCGGTACACAAAACTATGCAAGTTGTCCAAATTTGAAGGCTGTAGCTCTAGAAATGTGAAAGTAGGTCACCAGGTCAAATTTTATTTCGGAACACAGAACTATGCATGTGGTCCAAATTTGAAGCTTGTACCTTCAAAAATGTGAAAGTAGGTCACTAGGTTAATCTTAAGGTCAAAGTTCATTTCGGTACACAAAACTATGCATGTGGTCCAAATTTGAAGGCTGTAGCTACAGAAATGTGAAACTAGGTCACTAGGTCAAAATCAAGGTCAAATTTCATTTCAGAACACGAAACTATGCATGTGGTCCAAATTTGAAGCCTGTACCTTCAAAAATGTGAAAGTAGGTCACTAGGTCAATGTCAAGGTCAAAGTTTTTTTCAGTGCACAAAACTATGCACATGGTCCAAAATCGACGGCTGTAGCTACAGAAATGTGAAAGTAGGTCACTAGGTCAAAATCAAGGTCAACTCATGTCAAGTTTCATCTTGCCACTCAAAACCATACACGTGGTCCAAATCTGAATGTTGTAGGTTATTGACAAGATTTTAAAAGCTTTTCCCTTACAAGTCTATATGAACCATATGACCCCCAAGGCGGGGCCATATTTGACCAAAAGGGGGATAATTTGAACAAACTGGTAGAGAACCACTAGATGATGCTACATTACAAATGCCAAGCCCTAGGCTTTGTGGTTTGGATCAGAAGATTTTCAAAGTTTTTCCCTATATAAATCTATGTAAACCATGTGAACCCCGGGGCGGGGCCATATTTAACCCTAGGGGGATAATTTGAACAATCTTAGTAGAAGACCGCTAGATGATGTCACATACAAAATATCAAAGCCCTAGGCCCTGTGGTTTTGAACAAGAGGTTTTTCAAAGTTTTTCCCTATATAAGTCCCATATAAACCATGTGACCCCAGGGCGGGGCCATATTAGACTCCAGGTTTAAAAATTTGAAATCATCTTGGTAGAGGACCTCTAGATGATGCTTCATACCAAATATCAAAGCCCTAGGCTCTGTGATTTTGGACAAGAAGATTTTCAAAGTTTTTCCCTATATAAATCTATGTAAATTATAGAAATAAAACAAAGGGCCATAACTCAATTCAAAATTGTTGAACAGTCCCGATTTTCAGAGGCCACACAACTAGGTACCAATACATCATTCTGACAAAGTTTGGTCGAAATCCCCCTGGTAGTTTCTGAGGAGATGCGATAACGAGAAATTGTTAACGGAAGGACGGACGGACGGAATGACGGACGGACGGACGGGCGGACGGAAGGACGACGGACCACGGACGCAGAGTGATTTGAATAGCCCACCATCTGATGATGGTGGGCTAAAAATAGCCACAGAAAAAAGTTCATTATTTATGGTCATCTTCACATCAAAGGCTTCCATCTGCAAAACTTTCAAGCATATCTTTTCAATAATTATAGTATTTGAGGAGTTGGACACACAAGATTTTTTCTCTATATTCTACACTGCAAAACTATCAAAGGGTCATAAAGGTGATGAAAATAGTCTGCGAAAGTTCCTTCCTTCATTGTTGCCTGCTCCTCAAGGTTGTTAATCTGTGAAAGTTTGAAGCAAATTAGGCTAACAGAGCAGGAGGAGTTAGACACATAAGATTTCAGAACCTACATACATGTATATACAAAAGGATGGACATACAGACAGCAGCAATGCTAAATGCCCTTCCGCATAAATGTGGAGGCATAAAACACATATAGTGATCTAGATCTATCAAATTGAATGTGTGACTTTGTTTTGTTGGAAATTATTAATTTAAGAACAATTAAAGGGCAATATCAAGTTGCTGAAGACATGCTGATTACAGATGTGTGTACACCATCACCCTGTAGTGATCTGTATTTGTATCAAAGCAATAGCATCACTGCTCTAGAGGGATCTACTCTTGTGTAAAGTTTCATGAAGATCCATCAAAAGGTTTTAATACTTAGATACAGTCAAAAATCCCTATTTTGTACCAGATAAAGTGGAAAGATCTTCTTTTACTGGGTAAAAAGGATTCAAAGGTCATGTTCTACTTAATCTTTATGTGGGGTTTGGTGATTCTTGTTAAAATACTTTTTGAATTATAGCATTTTCTTTTTATTAACCAAATCGTGGGAAGAAACTCTGCTTTTAATGGGTCAAGGGGGATAATACATTACGTCAGCAAAGGTCATGTGCTAATTAATAACATGGTATGGTGATTCGAGCTGCAATAGTTTTTCAATTTTTTTTCCAAACAAACCAAGGGGAAAAACCCTCCTTTTACTGGGTCAATGGGGATAATACTAAATGTATGCAAATGCAAGGTGCTTATTAATAATTATGTGAGGTTTGTTGATTCTACCATAACTACTTTTTTAATTAAAAGCATTTTTAATTTTGGATGGACAGATGAATGGACAAACAACACTAAAACAATGCTCCTCCTCTTTTGGCAAGCCTCTAGAGTATAAACAAGATTTTTCTAGACTTGACCTAGTGACCTAGTTTTTGACCTTATGCAATCCAGTTTTAAACTATATCTAGATTTTACAGAGACAACCATTCTAACAAAGAGTAAGAATGTGACCTCCTGTCTGTTATTAACGTTTTTGCTATGATTTGACCTAGTAACCTAGTTTTTGACCTAAGGTACCCAAGTCTTAATCTTGATCTTAATTTCATGGAGACAAATACTTGGACAAAGTTTTATTAAGGTGGACAGCTTTTTCCTACTGACTGATCTAACAGCCTAGTTTTTTTTTTATCTCAGATGATCTAGATTCAAACAAGTCTGAGATTTTATTGAGGGTAACAGTCTGACCAAATTTTATGAATACTGGGCCAGTTTTGCGACCTCTGCTTACATTATGTTGACCATGGACAAGGCACGACGACTGACACAGGGCGATCACAATAGTTCACCTTGAGCTCTTTGTGCTCAAGATCAGATCTAAAAACTTACGTTGTACTTTAACTTGCCTTTGCAGCTCGTATCAAAAGTTGTACTCTTTTTTCCAGTCTGTTAACTCTGCTATTATATCTCCACTATGTTCTAACACAAAATAAATGCACATGAATACCATATTTTAAACAGACATCACAAGTCAACAGCTGCTGAAAATAAAAGACCCTCTTTTAGAAGTACTGCTAAATGCATTACCTCTGAGCTATGCTGAAAATGTATCAGCTTTGGTGAAAATAAATATTCACGAATCCTTGATTACCTCTGACATTTTGAAAGGGACTGGGTTCTTGCAGAACTGGCACGCTACAAGTCTGTATTCACATTCAGTTTTCACATGCTGTTCTAGACGGTTTGCTGGTAACAACTGTTTACACTCAGGGTTTGTACATTTTGCAGGTCGATGTTCGCAAATCTTCATATGGTCCTAGAAAGTAACACACTGAAATTTCTAGAAATTATGAATTAAATGAATCAGGCACACCACTGCTTCCTCTGTATTATTGACCAAATATCACATAAAAGGTAGCATTTGTTGCTCTTTAACAATGCCAATAGGGAACCCTTTACCCTAATTAAAAGCGTATTAAAAATATAGAAGAACTAGAGATGCTTTTGAGAAAAGCGCATGTCTCCCACAACTGCCCCTATGAAAAATGTCTAGTTTCTCTGGATGGTCTAGACGAGTGGATCCAATTAGATGGTCTGTACGAGTGGATCCAATCAGCAATTCAAGGGCCATAATTCAAAAAAGCCTGGGCGGATTTGGCTAGTTATCGAACTTGGCCGAGGTCTTATGGTCAAACACATTTTGTTCAAATTTGATGAAGATCGGATGAGAAATATTCGACTTAGAGTGCAGACAAGCTTTGTGACAGACAGACTGACAGACACACACACAGACTGGAGTAAATCAAAATGTCTCCCACACCACTGTGTGGTGGGAAACATAATGATACTGTAAGAATTTCCTGACTGTGCCTTGAATGCATTTAACATATCTGATGTAAACATATTAGTTCATATGGGTCACTATTTTTGGGGTAATATTCTGCCTGAAACAGGTCAAACTGACTGATAATTCTCAGTTAAATGCATTTAAATGTCAGTATAAATAAAGCAGCCTATGATTCTACAAGTATACTAATTAACAAGAGGGACATGATGATCCTGTATCGCTCACCTGTTAAACTCAGCCTTGGACTCATCAAGATAAACATTCTGAACTAGTTTCACGAAGATAGGGTCATAAATGTGGTCTCTAGGCAGCATTAACAAGCTTTTCCTTTGATTTGACCATGTTACCTAGTTTTTGATCAAATATGACCCAGTTTTACACTTGGCATAGGAATCATCAAGATTTTCATGAAGAAAGGGTCATATGTGGCCTCTAGGCTGTTAACAAGCTTTTCTTTTGATTTGACATGGTGACCTAGTTTTTGACCTCACATTACCCAGTTTCTAACTTGGCCTAGAGATCATCAAGATAAACATTCTGTGCAAGTTTGTATCAAATAAAGCATATTATTCAATGAAACCTCTATATGGCTGAAAGGGCTAAGATAGAAAACTTTGTCCCTTTCAGGAGCAGTAACTCTAGAACACATGATGAAATCTTGCCAGTTTTTGAAAGGAAGCAAGATCGTATTATGACATTATGTTGTGTGTAAGAAGGTTAAAATCGAATGTAAAATGTCACTTCTATCATGTTCAGAAGGTAAAAATTAACAAATTTTGACTCTTTCAGGAAGCAATGATTGGATCTGACAGATTCATCAAGTAATCCAAGATTTATTGCTGTTAAAGAAATTTTGCAAGTTTGTATCAAATCAAACCAAAAATGAAGTCTCTATATGGCTGCAAAGGCCAAAATAGCGAATTTTAGTCCTTTAAGGGGCCATAACTCTGGAACCCAAGGTGGGATCTGGCCAGTTTTGGAAAGGAACCGAGCTATTATGCCAATACAAGTTGTGTGCAAGTTTGAATACAATTACAAAATGTGGTCTCTATCGTGTTCACAAGAAAATGTGAACGAACAGATGGAAGGACGGACGACAAGCGATCACCAATGCTCACCTTGTCACTATGTGACAGGTGAGCTGAAAAGGTCTCCACAGCCCCTGATATATTTATATAAGTTCTTACCTCTAAATCCTTCCATTTAATTTGCTGTTTACAACCAAACTGCTTAAAAGCACATACTACAACAAGATTTCTTATTTCTCTACGTCCACTAGGATCAAGAGTTATCTATAATTAAAAGAAACAAGGTCTTTACATACTTTGACATCAAAGAAGCCATGCACCAAAAAAATGACATTTATCTGCCAAAATATTACTACTAATCCATTTTGTCCTGTTTTTTTCCTTGTATAAGCAGAAGTTAAAAATTCTTATACACTTATAAGATAATGATGGAATACCCACAACAAGCAATGTGGAAATTCCATGAAAAACAAGATTTCATACACCAAATCTACAGACATTAGGTGTACCCAAACTTAAGACACGGAGCAGAAACCAGATTTGGGTGGTTTTCAAAATAATGAAGCAAAAGTGTGACATAGCAGTTGAAAATTCAAACCTATTTCTTATGATGGTCACCTATTTTATATGACAGAAAATACTTCAGATTTCAAGGAAATAGCTTTGGGCAAGTGTTGAGAAATACCAATCAGAAAATTTTTCAACCTTTAATTCAAAAGTTCAGTGAATTTCCAGTAAGATGGGTGATAAATGCTGTAGTGTTTTATGACAAGTAAATATGTATAACAGTAATTTTTTCAACATATATGATAGGTAATAGCAGGGTTGCCACTTAGTTGAGACAAGAGCACCGCCTTGCGGGTGCTGACGCCCATCTGATTTTTTTGTATAATAGAAATATTGTCCTACCCATGATTTTCTAAGTCTAAAAAGGGCCATCATTCTTACAAAAAGCAGGATAGAGTTATGTTTCTTGATGTACAGGGTCCGCTTATGATGGTGAAAAACTGTTGCAAGTTTTAAAGCAATAGCTTTGATAGTTTATGAGAAAAGTTGACTTAAACATAATACTCAACCAAGAAAATGATTTTCTAAGTCCAAAAGGGGCAATAGTTATTACAAAAAGCAGGATGAAGTTATGTTTCTTGCTGTACAGGGTCAGCTTATGATGGTGAACAAGTGTTGCAAGTTTCAAAGCAATAGCTTTGATAGTTTTAAGAGAAAAAGTTGACCTAAACATAAAACTTAATCAATAAATCTGATATTTTCTAAGTCCAAAAGAGGCCATAATTCTTGCAAAAAGCAGGACAGAGTTATGTTTCTTGCTGTACATGGTCAGCTTATGATGGTGAATAAGTGTTGCAAGTTTTAAAGAAATAGCTTTGATAGTTTACGAGAAAAGTTGACCTAAACATAAAACTTTACCAAGAAATCTGATTTTCTAAGTCCAAAAGGGGCAATAATTCTTGAAAAAAGCAGGATGGAGTTACATTTCTTGATGTACAGGGTCAGCTTATGATGGTGAACAAGTATTGCAAGTTTCAAAGCAATAGCTTTGACAGTTTAGGAGAAAAGTTGACCTAAACATAAAAACTTAACCTAGAAATCTGATATTCCGAAAGGGGCCATAAATCTTGCAAAAAGCAGGATAGAGTTACGTTTCTTGCTGTACAGGGTCATCTACTGATGGTGAACAAATGTTCCAAGTTTCAAAGCAATACCTTTGATAGTTTAGGAGAAAAGCTGACCTAAACATAAAACTTAACCAGGCAACGCTGACGCCGACGCCGACACCGATCAAGTGATGACAATAACTCATCATTTTTTTCCCAAAAATCAGATGAGCTAAAAATGACAAAATGCCATGCATGGTAAAATGAAATAGTAAAATACATACATGTACATACTTTATAATGTTACTGAGAAGATGCACAGGGGACAAATTGCAGCAAAAAATATTTATAGAATATGTTCATAGTAAGTAAAATTCTTCCAACTACACAATATTCACTAGTGAACATTATCATAACGTACATCAACTTAAGAGCTTAAGAAGCAATAAAATTGTTGTTTCCTCTTTTCAACTTGAAAACTGGCAGCTTCGGAAACAAGAGGGCCAAGATGGCCCTAGGTTGCTCACCTAAGAAGCACTCCATAACAGTGTAAAACATGTTTGACGTAGTGATTTCATGGAAACAAATATTCTGACCAATTTTCATTAAGATTGGACCAAAAAATTGGTCTCTTGCGATAAAACAAGCATTTTCTTAGATATGACCTAGTTTTTGACCCTAGATGACCCATGTTCAGACTCGACCTAGATTTTATCAAGGCAATCATTCTGACCAAAATTCATGAAGATCAATTGAAAAATACAGCCACTATCACATACACAAGTTTTTTCTTTGATTTGACCAAGTGACCTAGTTTTTGACCTCAGATGCCCCATATTCAAATTCGACCTAGATTTCATTAAGGCAATCATCCTGACCAAATTTCATAAAAATCAATAGAAAAAAACAGTCTCTATCGCATACACAAGATTTTTCTTTAATTTGACCTGGTGACCTAGTTTTTGACCTCAGATAATCCATATTCAAAATCAACCTAGATTTCATCAAGGCAATCACTCTGACGAAATTTCATGAAGATCAATTGAAAAATACATCCTCTATTGCATACACAATGTTTTTCTTCGATTTGACCTAGTGACCTAGTTTTTGACCCCAGATGACCCATTTTCGAACTCGGCCTAAATTTTATCAAGGTAATCATTCTGGCTAAATTTCATGAAGATCAGTTGAAAAATACAGCCTCTATTGCATACACAAGGTTTTTCTTTAATTTGACCTAGTGACCTAGTTTTTGACCCCAGATGACCCATTTTCGAACTTGGTCTAAATTTCATCAAGGTAATCATTCTGACCAAAATTCATGAAGATCAATTGAAAAATACATTCTCTATCGCATACAAAAGGTTTTTCCTTGATTTGACCTAGTGACCTAGTTTTTGACCCGAGATGACCCATTTTCAAACTCGGCCTAGATTTCATCAAGGTAATCATTCTGACCAAAATTCATGAAGATCAATTGAAAAATACCGCCTCTATCGCATACACAAGGTTTTTCTTTGATTTGACCTAGTTTTTGACCCGAGATGACCCATTTTCAAACTCGGCCTAGATATCATCAAGGCAATCATTCTGACCAGCATTCATGAAGACCAACTGAAAAATACAGCCTCTATCGCATACACAAGGTTTTTCTTTGATTTGACCTAGTAACCTAGTTTTTGATCCGAGATGACCCATTTTCGAACTCGGCCTACATTTCATCAAGGTTACCATTCTGACCAATATTCATGAAGAAGAATTGAAAAATACAGCCTCTATCGCATACACAAGGTTTTTCTTTGATTTGACCTAGTGACCTAGTTTTTGACCCGAGATGACCCATTTTCGAACTTGGCTAAGATTTCATCAAGGTTATCATTCTGACCAATATTCATGAAGATTAATTGAAAAATACTGCCTCTATCGCATACACAAGGTTTTTCTTTGATTCGACCTAGTGACCTAGTTTTTGACCCGAGATGACCCATTTTCGAACTCAGCCTAGATTTCATCAAGGCAATCATTCTGACCAATATTCATAAAGATCAATTGAAAAATACAGCCTCTATCGCATACACAAGGTTTTTCTTTGATTTGACCTAGTGACCTAGTTTTTGACCAGAGATGACCCATTTTCAAACTCGGCCTAGATTTCATCAAGGTTATCATTCTGACCAATATTCATGAAGATTAATTGAAAAATACAGCCTCTATCGCATACACAAGGTTTTTCTTTGATTTGACCTATTGACCTAGTTTTTGACCCGAGATGACCCATTTTCGATCTCGGCCTAGATTTTATCAAGGTTATCATTCTGACCAATATTCATGAAGATTAATTGAAAAATACAGCCTCTATCGCATACACAAGCTAAATGTTGACAGACAGACGACAGACGACGTACGACGGACATCGAGCGATCAGAAAAACTCACCTGAGCATTGCTCAGGTGAGCTAAAAATGGCAACAATGAATTTTAAATTGTCCAGGATTTCTTATATAATGCTTAATTATCAAGTAATGCCTAAATTTTGTGTAACATTGCTAATTATATAGAACTGCCACCACATATTACAGTAATGCTTAATAACAGCAACACTTAGGCATCTGCAAATACCTACTTGCTTCCCGCCTTCATTTTGAATAAATGATACATGTATAACTGGTAATAAATAGCCAATAAACTGTGACATTATGGCAGGGTTGCATAATATTTCAGCCAGGATGGTCTTATTAATTGGTACATTCACTACATAACTGATTTCTACTGGAAAATTGCACTCGTCCTGCAGGACAACCTAACAGAAAATTGCAGTCAACTACAGGCTGTACTTATCAATATGCGTAGACAAGTGTGATTTTTCAGCCCTGGTATTGCTGCACACAAAATCAAAACTTACATGAATTGTTCACAATCAAATAAATAATCCTATAAATCCTAAATGTCTCAATATTCCATATTGCAGAGATGCTCCATATGCGTGTTCAATATATATATGCAAAAATACCTTCATTTTCTTTTAGAGTTAGTGGCCATGCATAAAATGGTTGCAGCATGAATATCATAAACAAGAGGGTCATGATGAGCCTGGATCGCTCACCTGAGTAATATGAGCTACATGTTTCAAATGTCAAACTGATGATAAAATATTAAGAAAGTCAGTAGGTCACATTCATGGTCAATGAAATTCAGTTTTACGATTTGTGTGCAAAACTATGTATGTCATCAAAATTTCCAGGCTGTATCTTAAAAAACAATAAAGTAGGTCAGTAGGTTAAGGTCACAGTCAAGTGACATCATATTACTTGGGGTCATCAGGTAATTATAATTAAATAGTCTTGGAAATCGGATAAGATTTTTTAAGTATTTTTCCTATATAACTCACATAATAACTAAGTGACTCCAGGGTGGGGCCACTGGCACCAGATCAGAAAGAAAATGCCTCCGTATGTGTTATACCCTACCCCTAGGTATTCTATAAGAACCATGGTCGTGAATGGGAAAATATACTAACCCATTTCAATCGCGTATTTCATACCTAAAACACGCAGTTCAGTAAATGTGCACTATTGATATTAAACAAGCGGTAATTTATCTTCCGTTGTGTACCGGTCACATTTCTTCAATACTTCTTCTTAGAAAAACAACGTGTAGTTTACAGTTTTTTCAAAGTACACAAAAAACTTGCTTGAACTTCCCTGGTGAAGTTCCGTTCTAGATTACAGACACACTCTGATTGGCTGATGTGAAGATGTATGTCAGTCGTAATTTTACTACACGTGTACGCTAAAATGTTTATATGCAGCATAAATGTGCAAAATGAATTAAATAAATAGAATAGATGTATACCAATGTATGATTTCAAGTTCAAAATCATATACAAGATGAATTCCATTCATCATTTCGAGTCTTATCGTAAAACTGTGAATATATTGCATTCTGTTTTTGTTTGTTTACATTTCGTTTAACATGTGCACACTGCCGTGACCCCTAGACCGGATGTTCATTAGGGGAGTTCACGCAAGTTTTTTCTGTAACGTTGACTTATTATAAAAGCATAAAATATATGGAGCATCTCTGCAATATGGAATATTGAGACAATGTGACTGGTGCACGATGGAAGATAAATTATCGCCTGTTTAATATCAATAGTACACATTTACTGAACTGCGTGTTTTAGGTATGAAATACGCGATTGAAATTGGTTAGTATATTTTCCCGTTCATGACCATGGTTCTTATAGAATACCTAGGGGTAGGGTATAACACGTACGGAGGCATTTTCTTTCTGATCTGGTGCCAGTGGGCGGGGCTCTTTTAACCCCAGGGGCATAATTTGAATAATTTTGGTAGAGGACTACTAGACAATGCATCATACCAAATATCAAAAGCCTAGGTCATATGGTTTCTGACAAGAAGATTTTTAAAGATTTTTCCTATATAAGTCTATATAAAACTTGGGACCCCAGGGTAGGGGCCTCTTTTCACCCAAGGGGTACAATTTGAACAATTTTGGTTGAGGACCATAAGACAATGCTACAAACCAAATATTAAAGGTCTAAGTGTTGTGGTTTCAGACAAGAAGATTTTTAAACTTTTTTTCTATATAAGTCTATGTAAAACTTGTGACCCCCGGGGCGGGGCCATAATTGACCCTAGGCGGATAATTTGAATAATCTTGGTAGAGGACCACAAGATGATGCTACATACCAAATATCAAAGCCTTAGGCCATGTGGTTTTGTACAAGAAGATTTTCAAAGTTTTCCCTATATAAGTCTATATAAACCATGTGACCCCTGGGGCAGGGCCATATTTAACCCTAGGGGGATAATTTGAACAATCTTGGTAGAAGACCACTAGATACCAAATATCAAAGCCCTAGGCCATGTGGTTTTGTACAAGAAGATTTTCAAAGTTTTTCCTATGTAAGTCTATATAAACCATGTGACCCCCGGGGCGGGGCCATATTTGACCCTAGGGGGATAATTTGAACAATTTTGGTAGAGGACCACTAAATGATGCTACACACCAAATATCAAAGTCCTAGGTCCTGTGGTTTTGGACAAGAAGATTTTTAAAGTTATTCCTTTCGGTTGCCATGGCAACCAGAGTTCTGCATGGAATTCAATTCTTTGAATAATTTTGAAAGGGGGCCACCCAAGGATCATTCCTGCGAAGTTTGGTGTAATTCTGCCCAGTGGTTTTCAAGAAGAAGATTTTTTTAGGAAATGTTGACGGACGGATGACGGACGACTGACATTGAGCGGTCACAAAAGCTCACCATAAGTCTTTGGCTCAGGTGAGCTAAAAACGCAAAAAAGTAACAGTTAAATTAATGATTTAATAGTATATTTACATTCACTTTATATTTTGGATTCATTTAAGCAACATTGGTGCAAAAATATCAACTCATCAACATCCATCTATAACAAGAAGATGCTTTTGTAGAAAAGCACATCTCTCCCCCGATGCATAGTTGTAATAGGCAAGAAGTCAATAAGGGACAGGAGCGAAAGTCAAAGAGACAATGACATTTGGCTACAGTAGGGATCATCTACTCAGGCTTTCCAGTGACTTTTGAAGAAAAAATAGGAGAAAAGTAGGAGCCTCTAACATAAAAAAGTAGGAGAAAAGTAGGAGGAAAGTAGGAATCAGATCATTAAAAGTAGGATCTTGTAACGGTCAACTTACCATTTGATCTTCTAATTACTCACATGTGCCATCATGTAAACACTTGAAATGAACTCATTCTTTGGTGTATGAAGCTGTTTTCATTCTCATCAGGTTCTGAAGTCAATGGAAGTGCTGCCATCAACCTAAAATTTTTTTTTCATTTTATTATTCAAACTGAACATTTTTACATATCATAAATCACAATGTTATATAAAAGCTACTGTTCTAGGGAGATATATTGAAAACTTTAAGCATTATGTTTCACAACTGGCCTTAATACTATGCCTGAAAAGTTCTTTGAAACATATAGATTTTGTCCAAAAATAAGCCAAGTGTTTTCTGCTCATCTTCCCTAGAACAGTCTAGTTAATCTAGACAGTACAAAGTGATTATGTGTAGCTCTTTATATAATTACAGGACATGGTATTATTAAAGGCACTATAAGCCACAAAGCATCTAAATGATACAGCAAAGTAAGTATCATGCATTAGCAATAACATTTTCTAAATGCAAGGTCAAGTAGATTTTAAAATGTTAGCTGAAAACATTGACATACAAGTACTAATCTAATACTAAAACAACCAAACATGTATTTTCTACATCTAGCAAGCCATGCCCCATTTTAAAAATAACCCTAAATGATGGACTTAGCAGATATGAATGTTGTGCACTGTATTAATATATTGTTAACATCAGTTTGCAATACATATAATATTCCTATACATGATTGTGTCACACCATATTAAAGCTATATAACCAAGAGCTGGTTTTGTGGCTTATCCTCTCTCTGTATAGTCAATTTCCTTTCTTGTTTGATTTACTTGAGTCCAATGATGTTTTCTGTTTGTACATAAATTGTCAAGCATCTTTTGCCGCTTGCAATCAATGTCTTGCCTTTTTTCTCTGCAACATTCCAAAGCATCACCAACCTTATCAAGGTTTGATTTGGCAACCTGTAACAATCCTTGTGCTATGTCTAATTCCTGGAAGTCTTTCTTCTTTATTGCTTCAGAAAGTCTATTATTTGCTTCTGCAAAGACATGCTTTGCTTTTGACAGATCATCCTTTAACTGCTGTTCACTCTTCTTTACTTCTTTTTCTTTTTCCCCTAATTTTCGTTTTCTTTCTTCATTCAGCTTCAGTGACTGCTGTTCTTTTTCTCTTTGTTCTTTCAATGCTTGTTTTTTACTTTCAGTCAATCTAAATTCAGCTTTTTCTGTCTCAATTCTATCCTTATACTTCTGATAGGACTTGGCAACAGAAGACTGTAGATCTTTGGTCATTGGATGTCTGTGACCTTACCCTTGTACATACCAACAGCATCCCTAGTCAACCTGAGGCCATTCAGGGATTCTTCAGACAATAGTGTTCTTTCATTAGTTAACAGTTTCTTATTGATAGACAGACTTCTTTCGACATCTGCATTCCCATGACTTATGCACAAACAGCTTATCACTAACTTTCTCAGATTTTTATACTTTAGACGACCTGATGGTGTTTTCCTGCTCAAGACATAGCCCCAATAATGATCTATTCTATCAATCTCATCCTGGTCATTATATATCTTGCTATCTGGAATATCATCTGCTCTATACAACTTCCATTCATCCCTGATTAAAGGAACTTCTTCTTTTGAAATACCTGGCAGAGTCTCTGATAGCCTTTTCAAGTGTTTAAAGGCACTTTCCTGCTGTCTTACTTCTGGATGTAAACACTGAATATTTTTTACCAAAGCAACATCAACCGGAAGCTTTTTAGCCAAGTAACTTGTTACTTCTTGATAAAATTTCCTCATGTCATATTGCAGACTTTTCTGCTTTCCTGAGTCAAGCTTAGATAACGTCTTCTCAGTGTCACTACCAACTTCCATCTCTTTCAAATCAAGACAGTTGTTCAGATCTTTCACATCTAATTTAACCAGTTTAGACCCGATGGCATCTGCAACAATGTCATGTTTGACAAATCTAAGCATCAATGTCCTAATAAGGTCACAGGCTTCTGAATACAACATGTGAATTAGAGGCTCTTGCTTTTGGAACATGATCAAAAATCTTTCAAAGACTGGCCCCACACTAATAAGAAACTGAATCTGTGCTAGAATTTCTTTGGACTTCAGCTTTTCACAAATCCTGAGGTACCTAGAATTCTTCTTCAGATACTTGTCAGTTCCTTGATCTTTACTAATCTGTGGTAGCACTTTCAAGAAATATCTACTAGAACCTCCCAATGCTTGAGTAGTCTTCCAAGAGCGGGTATCAATGTCAGCCACCTACACTGAACGTGTCTTACAAACATGTTTTCATCAAGATTAAGGTCTTCCAGCACTGCAGCATAATCTTCTCTCTGACAGGTGTGTGATTTAAACCACTGAAAGAGGTCGATGGCTAATTCCTCTGCATCCTCACCATAGACATTAAGACCTTTTCTGAATCCATTGTGAACAGCATGTATAGAACATGGAACAAATTCAGTAAGTTCAGGTAGACCGAGAGAAGCTTTATGTGTATTGACATGGTTCCAAACAGTCTTATTAACATTGGGACCATCACTCCCAAGTGATACTAATAAATCTAAAGGTATCTGATAAGGTGTTTCATTCAAAGTATCAATTAAAGCCTGTCCTACATCAACACCTTTGGCATGACCAAACAGTTCACTCTTTAAAAACATAGTGCTTATTTCACCTTTCTCTTCATTCCAAAACCTGATTAATATATCACACTGTTTCATATTTTGGACTGTACCAGTTTCATCAAACTGAATTGTATATGGTATCTTATCAGTTGCTATTTTATTTGCTATAGTATGTCTAAAATAAGGACCAAGCCATCTGATATCATATATGATACTTTTGATTTACTCATTGTAAAGTCCTTTGCCACAGAGCTACCTGGGAACATGCTTTGGAATAACTCTGGTGTCCATCACAAGAACTGTATGTGTAACCACTAGCTGCTACTTTAAACGCCCACAGTGTCTCTGCTTTACAAACTTGCTCCTTATGGGATAATGACTGGAGCTGAATGATTGAAGATTTTTTCTCGGTATCACCTCCTCCTTGAGAAGTACTTGCAACAACACTGCTCTGTTTTTCAACAAAGAACTTCTTCTGGGAGCATGAATTTCTTAATTTCATATTATCTTTGTGCTTTTGTCCATCAGCATGGTTCATAAGTTGCCCAACACCAGTATTGGAACATGAAATTGATTTATCACAAATAAAGCAGAAGCCATTCAAGTTAGATGACGAATCCTTTCTACACCACTGATTAAGTTTGTGTCCATTTTTATCAATCTTATTAAGCCAAGAAGCATTAAAATGAGTCTTTCCACCTGGCATAGTTAGTATCTATGTTAAAGGATGTTAGTTTATCTTTGGTACATCTAGACTGTTAGTTGACACCTGCAAAATATATCAAGTTAGCTCAGCTACTACAAGCATTAATGTTTGCAGCTGATACTTCAAAAGCTCAAATGTTTTCTTAATACATTTTCAGTGGCTTAGAAATATTTTCATGTAATTATACATCAAAATATAAATTACATTTGAGAGAAGTACCAGTAGCAAACTGATCAGGTTAAGGCATCCCAGCACTGCTACAACAAATTCTTATCCGGCTTAGCCAGATAGAATTATAGTTGGTCACTACAGTTATGTTCTACCTTAACCTATGCTTAGAGTGAACAGAAACATTATAATGCACTTTGAAATAGTGAAATTCAGATCACATATTTTATGTTTTAAAAAGATGTCTTTAGAAAATTGGGTCTAAGTCAAAGTACAGTGTATCATTTCTGTTCACCCAATTCCCTCAGTTTGCACATCATTGGGAAAGAGTTACAGTGCACAGCAATCATATCTGTTAGCCTACTTGTGTTCAAATGTGTATCTCTTTACCTTTAGAAGACAATATTTGCTGGATCCGGCACTGAAGATTCCCTAAGAGGTCAATGGCAGCATGTCCAGTAGTCCAATCAGAGCCTGATGAGTAGCTATCACACCATAAATCATATAACACAATTCATTCTACAAATAGACTAAAGCATAATCATGTTAACTACTTAATTTAAAATTTCATTGAACATGTTTTAATTTTTTTTTATTTTGAAAATATCAAAAAAGTAGGAGAAGTAGGAGTTTTCTGAGAAAAAGTAGGAAAAATGTAGGAAGGGATCTAAATAGTAGGAAAAGTAGGAAAAAGTAGGAAAAAGTAGGACTACTTGAAAGCCTGTCTACTCTGTATGTACAATCATAACAAAAACTTTCAATATTCTAGGCCTAGTGGTTCTTAAGTTACGGATTAGAAACGGTTTTCCATGTTCTGGCCCCTGTGTCCATGACCTTTAGCAGAGTGGCCCCAAAATCAATAAGGGTCATATACTCATCTTTTTTGCTGCATATACGCACGTTCAATCATCCTATGAAGTTCCAACATTCCGGGTCAAGTGGTTCTCAAGTTATTGATGGGAAAGATTTTTCCATGTTCAGGCCCTTGTGACCTTGACCTTTGCTCAAGTGACCCCAAAAGCAATAAGGGTCATCTACTCTGTAAGTCCTATCATCCTATGAAGTTTTAAGTTTCTGGGTCAAATGGTTCTCAAGTTATGGAAACTGTTTTCACTGTGACCTTGACCTTTGATCAAGTGACCCAAAAGTCAACAGGGGTCATCTACTCAACATGTCCAATCATCCTATGAAGTTCAGATATTCTGGGTCAAGTGGTTCTCAAGTTATTATATTGATCAGAAACAGTTTTCCATGTTAAAGCCCCTCTGACCCTGACTTTGATCTAGTAGCCCCCAAAATGATAGGGATCATCTACTCTGCAAGCCCTATCACCATATGAAGTTTGAAGGTTCTAGGTCAAATGGTTCTCCAGTTATTGATCAAAAATGGAGTGTGATGGATGCATGGCCCCTGTGACCTTGACCTTTGACAGAGTGACTCCAAAAATAATAGAGGTCATCAACTCTGTAAGTCCTATTACCCAATGAAATTTGAAGGTTCTATGTCAAATGGTTCACGAGTTATTGATCGGAAATGGGTTTCCATGTTCTGGCCCCTATTACCTTGACTTTAAATAGAGTGACCCCAAAATCTATAGGGGTCATCTACTCTGTATGTCCAATCATCCTATGAAGTTTCAACATTCTTGGTCAAGTGGTTCTCAAGTTATTGATTGGAAATGGTTTTCCATGTACAGGCCCGTGACCTTGACCTTTAGCAGAGTGACTCCAAAATCAATAGGGGTCATCTACTCTGCATGTCCAATCATCCTATGAAGTTTCAACATTCTGGGTCAGGTGGTTCTCTAGTTATTCAGTGTTCCAGCTAGGCCTAAATAGCGGGGCACTGCGCTCTGCCCCTTTTTCTCAGCGTCCTGCCTTTTTTAACAGTGCCCTTTGCCATTTACATCAAATTTCTATATTGCCCTTTTCAAATAGTGTTAAAAATTTTGGCAATACACAGCATGACAAGTGACTTGTCATAAATATCTGCCGTTTTCCTGCCAACCTCAGGCTATAATCTGATTAGCAAAGCTGCATGCGGGCTTATGCAAAACAGTTGTAACTCCTTTATTGCATGTAAGTTACAGCTGTTTTGCAATAAGCCCGCATTCAGCAGTAATTATCCAAAACAAACAGCCCTGATTGCTTTTAATCATTTAGCCAAGTTGAGAATATACCCCATTAATGAACAGCAATTAACACCAAGTATTTTAAAACAGAAATCCAACAACAATTTTACAGTTTATTACTGTAAATTTCTATTTGTAAAATCCTGCCATATTTACAGAAATTATTTTCGTCTGCCATATTTACAGATCGATCTGGCTCCTCCAGCAATAATAATTTTGCATGATTTATATATATAGATGTGTATGTTTAAAAAAAGTTGCCTTTGATATGCCTTTTCGTAAAGTTACACTACGGTTCAATGGGGATTTCAAACGTTATAAACAAGAGTGCCAGAATGTCACAATATATGCCCATCACAACAAATTTCTTTACACTAGCACCTGTATTTGCAAATGGAATTTTAATTCTGTGGCTATGTAGTAATTATTGTTATTCTTTTGTTCTTCTGTGTCCACAAAAAAACTCCTTACCAGGTAGAGATACCTTAAAATACACCTAAAATTTGAAAGCAACATCTATGTTGTACCACAGAAAAGTGGTCTTGGTTTTTTCCTACGGTCAATTATAAACAAGAGCACCGCCTTGCGGGTGCTGACGCTCATCTGATTTTTTTTTGTGTAATAGAAATATTGTCCTACCCATGATTTTCTAAGTCTAAAAAAGGCCATCATTCTTGCAAAAAGCAGGATAGAGTTATGTTTCTTGATGTTCAGTGTCCACTTATGATGGTGAAAAACTGTTGCAAGTTTTAAAGCAATAGCTTTGATAGTTTATGAGAAAAGTTGACTTAAACATAATACTCAACCAAGAAAATGATTTTCTAAGTCCAAAAGGGGCAATAATTATTGCAAAAAGCAGGATGGCGTTATGTTGCTTGCTGTACAGGGTCAGCTTATGATGGTGAACAAGTGTTGCAAGTTTCAAAGCAATAGCTTTGATAGTTTAAGAGAAAAAGTTGACCTAAACATAAAACTTAACCAAGAAATCTGATATTTTCTAAGTCCAAAAGGGGCCATAAATCTTGCAAAAAGCAGGATGGAGTTATGTTTCTTGCTGTACAGGGTCAACTTATGATGGTGAACAAGTGTTGCAAGTTTTAAAGCAATAGCTTTGATAGTTTAGGATAAAAGCTGACTTAAACATAAAACTTAACCAAGAAAACTGATTTTCTAAGTCCAAAAGGGGCAATTAATCTTGCAAAAAGCAAGATGGAGTTATGTTTCTTGATGTACAGGGTCTGCTTATGATGGTGAACAAGTATTCCAAGTTTCAAAGCAATAGTTTTGATAGTTTAGGAGAAAAGTTGACCTAAACATAAAACTTAACCAAGAAATCTGATATTTTCTAAGTACAAAAGGGGCCATAAATCTTGCAAAAAGCAAGATGGAGTTATGTTTCTTGCTATACAGGGTCAGCTTATGATGGTGAACAAGTATTCCAAGATTCAAAGCAATACCTTTGATAGTTTAGGAGAAAAGCTGACCTAAACATAAAACTTAACCAGACAACGCCGACGCCGACGCCGACGCCGGCAACCGCTCAAGTGATGACAATAACTCATCATTTTTTTTTTAAAAATCAGATGAGCTAAAAAGTTACAATATAAGTTATTTATAATAACAACAAAGGGAAGTAAATCTTTAGAAAAAAAAACAAAAAAACAAAAAAAAAAACAAGCGGCCCACGATGGCCCTATATATCGCTCATCAGAGTTGATCTGAACTATTGACCTAATTTTTGACCCCACATGACCAAGAGATGAACTTGACCTAAAGATCATCAAGACAAACATTCTGATTAAATTTCATTAAGATTTGGTTGCAAATGTGGCATCTAGAGATTTCACAAGCTTTTCCTTTGATTTGATCGGGTGACCTAGTTTTTGACCCCACATGACCCAGATTCGAACTTGACCTACAGATTATCAAAACAAACATTCTGACTAATTCACATGAGTTTCAAACTTAAATTGTGGTCTCTAGGGTGTTGGAAAGATTTTCCTTTGATCTGGTCTAGTGACCTAGTTTTTGACCCCACATGACCCAGATTCAAATTTGACCTAGAAATGATTAAGACAAACATTCTGACCCAGTTTCATAAAGATTGAGTTACAACTGTGGCCTCTAAAGTGTTCACAAGCTTTTCCTTTGATTTAACCAGGTGACCTAGTTTTTGACCACACATCACCCAGATTCAAACATGACCTAGAAATCATCAAGCCAAACTTTCTAACTAAGTTTCATAAATATTGGGACACAACTGTGACCTCTAGTGTTCAAAAGCTTTTCCTTTGATTTGACCAGGTGACCTAGTTTTTGATCCAACATGACCCAGTTTCGAACTTGACGTTTGTTTGTTTGTTTTGGGTTTAACGCCGTTTTTCAACAGTATTTCAGTCATGTAACGGCGGGCAGTTAACCTAACCAGTGTTCCTGGATTCTATACCAGTACAAACCTGTTCTCCGCAAATAACTGCCAACTTCCCCACATGAATCAGAGGTGGAGGACTAATGATTTCAGACACATTGTCTTTTATCAAATAGTCACAGAGAACACAAGCCCTGCCCGAGGATTGAACTCACGACCCCGCGATCCGTAGACCAACACTCTACCTACTGAGCTAAGCGGGCGACGTACAGATCATCAAGACTTACATTCTGACCAAGTTTCATAAAGATTGGGTCAAAAATGTGAACTCTAGAGTGTTCACAAGGTTTTCCTTTGATCTGACCTACTGACCTAGTTTTTGACCCCACATGACCCAGTTTCAAACCTGACCTAGAGCTAATCAAGAATAACATTTTGATCAAGTTTCATAAAGATTAGGTCAAAAATGTGAGTGTTCACAAGCTTTTCCTTTGATCTGACCTACTGACTTAGTTTTTCATCCAACATGACCCAGTTTCGAACTTGACGTAGAGATCATCAAGACCAACATTCTGACCAAGTTCATAAAGATTGGGTCAAAAATGTGGTCTCTAGAGTGTTCACAAAGTTTTCCTTTGATCTGACCTACTGACCTAGTTTTTGACCCCACATGACCCAGGTTCAAACCTGCCCTAGAGATCATCAGGACTAACATTCTGACCAAGTTTCATGAAGATTGGATCACAAATGTGGTCTCTAGAGTGTTCACAAGCTTTACCTTTGATCTGACCTACTGACCTAGTTTTTGACCTGACATGACCCAGTTTCAATCTTGACCACAAGATCATCAAGACTAACATTCTGATCAAGTTTCATAAAGATTGGCAAGCTTTTCCTTTGATCTGACCTAGTTTTTGACCCCACATGACCCAGTTTCGAATTTGACCTAGAGATCATCAAGACCAACATTCTGATCAAGTTTCATAAAGATTGGGTCAAAAATGTGGTCTCTAGAGGGTTCACAAGCTTTTCCTTTGATCTGAACTACTGACCTAGTTTTTGACCCCACATGACCCAGTTTCGAACTTGACCTAGAGATCATCAAGACTAACATTTTGACCAAGTTTCATAAATATTGGGTCAAAAATGTGATCTCTAGTGTTCACAAGGTTTTCCTTTGATCTGACCTACTGACCTGGTTTTTGACCCAACATGACCCAGTTTCAAACCTGACCTAGAAATCATCAGGACTAACATTCTGATCAAGTTTCATAACAATTGGGTCATAAATGTGGTCTCTAGAGCAGGGTTTTTTCTAGCTAATTTGGGAACATATCCTATACCCCCAAAATTGGGAATTTTGACACGTAAATGTTTCGAATTGGGAAATATTTAGTCCCATAGGATAACTATAGTGAAGATGTGTTTAAGCACTTTCTCATACACTTGTTTCACATTGTACAACCTCTTTTAACATACTTCCACTACAAAATTCTCCATAATTTGGTCAATGTTTGTGCAATTTTGATGAAATTTTTTTCAGAATGTAGATTGGGAATTTTTGCTCTCATTTTGGGAAAAATACATAACTTTTGGCATTGGGAATATAGCCAAATAACGGCTAAAAAAACAGCTGAAAAAAAAAACCCTGCTAGAGTGCTCACAAATTTTTCCTTTGATCTAATCAAGTGACCTAGTTTTTGAACTCACATGACCCAGTTTCGAACTTGACCTAGAGATCATCAAGACTAACATTCTGATCAAGTTTCATAAAGACTGGGTCAAAAATGTGGTCTCTAGAGTGTTCACAAGGTTTTCCTTTGATCTGACCTACTGACCTAGTTTTTGACCCCACATGACCCAGGTTCAAACTTGATCTAGAGATCATCAGGACTAACATTCTGACCAAGTTTCATAATGATTGGGTCATAAATGTGGTCTCTAGAGTGTTCACAATTTTTTTCTTTCATCTGATCTAGTGACCTAGTTTTTGACCCCACATGACCCAGTTTCGAATCTGACCTAGAGATCATCAAGACCAACATTCTGACCAAGTTTCATAAAGATTGGGTCACAAATGTGGTCTCTAGAGTGTTCACAAGCTTTTCCTTTGATCTGACCTACTGACATAGTTTTTGACCCCACATGACCCAGTTTTGAACCTGACCTAGAGATCATCATGATTAACATTCTGATCAAGATTCATAAAGATTCGGTCAAAAATGTGGTCTCTAGGGTGTTCACAAGCTTTTACTTAGATCTTCCTACTGTCCTAGTTTTTGACCCCACATGACCCAGTTTCAAACTTGACATAGAGATCATCAAGACTAACATTCTTACCAAGTTTCATAACGATTAGGTCACAAATGTGGCCTCTAGAGTGTTCACAAGGCAAATGTTGACGACGCTGGACAATGACCGGTCACAATAGCTAATAAAACAAGAGGACCTTGATGGTCCTGAATCGCTCACCTCTTCCCACATGACCCAGTTTTGAGTATGACGTTGTTTTTTCTATTATTTGACGTAGTGACCTAGTTTTTGAGCTCATGTGACCCAGTTTTGAACTTGACCTAGATATTATCAAGATAAAAATTCTGACCAATTTTCATGAAGATCCATTGAAAAATATGGCCTCTAGAGAGGTCAAAAAGTTTTTCTATTATTTGACCTATTGACCTAGTTTTCAAAGGTACGTGACCCTGTTTTGAACTTTATCTAGATATCATCAAGGTGAACATTCTCACTAATTTTCATGAAGATCTCATGAAAAATATGGCCTCTAGAGAGGTCACAAGGTTTTTCTATTTTTATACCTACTGGCCTAGTTTTTGACCGCACGTGACCCAGTTTCGAAACTGACCAAGATATCATCAAGGTGAACATTCAGATCAATTTTCATGAAGATCCATTGAAAAATATGGCCTCTAGAGAGGTCAAAAGATTTTTCTAATTTTAGACCTACTGACCTAGTTTTTAACCGCAGTTGACCCAGTTTCAAACTTGACCTAGATATCATCAAGATGAACAATCAGACCAAATTTCATACAGATCCCATGAAAAGTATGGCCTCTAGAGAAGTCGCAAGGTTTTTTTATTATTTGACCTACTGACCTAGTTTTTTAAAGCACGTGAACCAGTTTCAAACTTGACCTAGATATCAGCAAGGTGAACATTCTGACCAATTTTCATGAAGATCCATTCAAGGGTATGGCCTCTAGAGAGGTCACAAGGTTTTTCTATTTTAAGACCTACTGACCTAGTTTTTAATCGCAGTTGACCCAGTTTCAAACCTGACCTATACATCATCAAGATAAACATTCAGACCAACTTTCATACAGATCCCATGAAAAATATGGCCTCAAGAGAGGTCACAACGTTTTTTCATTATTTGACCTACTGACCTACTTTTTGAAGGCACGTGAACCACTTTCGAATTTGACCTAGATATCATCAAGATGAACATTCTGACCAATTTTTATGGAGATCCATTCATAAGTATGGCCTATAGAGAGGTCACAAGGTTTTTATATTTTTAGACCTACTGACCTAGTTTTTGACCGCAGTTGACCCGGTTTCGACCTTGACATAGATATCATTAAGATGAACATTCAGACCAACTTTCATACAGATCCCATGAAAAATATGGCCTTTAGAGAGGTCACAAGGTTTTTCTATTATTTGACCTACTGACCTAGTTTTTGAAGGCACGTGACCCAGTTTCGAACTTGACCTAGATATCATCAAGATGAACGTTCTGACCAATTTTCATGAAGATCTTTTGAAACAGATGGCCTCTAGAGAGGCCACAAGGTTTTTCTATTTTTAGACCTATTGACCTAGTTTTTGAAGGCACATGACCCAGTTTCGAACTTGACCTAGATATCATCAAGGTGAACATTCTGACCAATTTTCATGAAGATCTTGTGACATATATGGCCTCTAGACAGGTCACAAAGTTTTTCTATTTTTAGACCTACTGACCTAGTTTTTTACCGCATGTGACCCAGTTTCAATCTTGACCTAGATATCATCAAGTTGAACATTCAGACCAACTTTCATACAGATCCCATGAAAAATATGGCCTTTAGAGAGGTCACAAGGTTTTTCTATTATTTGACCTACTGACCTAGTTTTTGAAGGCACGTGACCCAGTTTCAAACTTGACCTAGATATCATCAAGATGAACGTTCTGACCAATTTTCATGAAGATATTTTGAAATAGATGGCCTCTAGAGAGGCCACAAGGTTTTTCTATTTTTAGACCTATTGACCTAGTTTTTGAAGGCACATGACCCAGTTTCAAACTTGACCTAAAAATTTCATCAAGGTGAACATTCTGACCAATTTTCATGAAGACCCATTGAAAATTAGGGCCCTCTAGAGTGGTCACAAGGTTTTTCTATTTTTAGATCTACTGACCTACTTTTGGGCCGCATGTGACACAGTTTCGAACTTGACCTAGAATTTACCGAGATGAACATTCTGAAACATTTTCATAAAGATCCCATGAAAACTGTGACCTCTAGAGATGTCACAAGGAAAAGTTTACGCAAGGACGACGGACGCCGCACGATCACAAAAGCTCACCTTGTCACTTTGTGACAGGTGAGCTAAAAAGCAAATTCGATGAATTGGTATTCCCCTGCCGAAAAGGGGTTTTTGGTGAGGAATGGCAAAAAAAATATTCCGGCAAAAAGTTAAGGATGTTTAAAAAGAAGCAAATAATTTCATTTGTCAAAATCAATTAAAAAGAAAACGTATGTTTTAAATTAAAAAGTACATAAAAAATGTAGATACTTTGATCCTGGGCTAAAGAATTTATTTTGAATGGGATATGCTTACTGTAATAAGCTTAGCTTTTAAAATTAAATGCAGTTAATTGAAATGTGAGCTTGAAGTTTAACTGGAAAAAATATTGTCTTTGAGTGGTTTGGCACCAGGTGTTGCTGTTTTACATGTACATTTGAACTTAAAGATCAGACGTCCTTAGAGAACACAGGTAAGATATCTTGAACATGGCTGAGGGCAGGTTTGTGCAGTCACAACTTAACATGTGAAGGTTTGAAAATTTAAAAAAAATAAAAAAAAAAAAAATAAAAAAAAAAAAAAAAAAAAAAAAAAAAAAAGGAATGGAAATATATAATCTATATATAGATATATGTATATATTTTTTTTAGGGGTGGGGGGTGCAGGTGAACAGGAGGAGAATCAAAATTTCACATGTTGATTATAAATATTGATTGAAAATTAAAAATGAAAAAAAAACAACAAAAAAACAAGAGGACCATGATGGTCCTGAATCGCTCACCTCTTCCCACATGACCCAGTTTTGAGTATGACGTCGTTTTTTCTATTATTTGACATAGTGACCTAGTTTTTGAGCTCATGTGACCCAGTTCTGAACTTGACCTAGATATTATCAAGATAAAAATTCTGAACAATTTTCATGAAGATCCATTGAAAAATATGGTCTCTAGAGAGGTCACAAGGTTTTTCTATTATTTGACCTACTGACCTAGTTTTTGAAGGCATGTGACCCACTTTCAAATCTGGCCTAGATATCATCAAGATGAACACTCAGACCAACTTTCATACAGATCCCATGAAAATTATGGCCTCTAGAGAGGTCACAAGGTTTTTCTATTATTTGACCTACTGACCTAGTTTTTTATCGCACGTGACCCACTTTCGAACTTGGCCTATATATCATCAAGGTGAACATTCTGACCAATTTTCATGAAGATCTCATGAAATATATGGCCTCTAGAGAGGTCACAAGGTTTTTCTTTTATTAGACCTACTGTCCTAGTTTTTGACCGCACGTGACCAAGTTTCGAACTTGACCTAGAAATCATCAAGATGAACATTCAGACCAACTTTCATACAGATCCCATTCTGACCAATTTTTATGGAGATCCATTCACAAGTATGGCCTTTAGAGAGGTCACAAGGTTTTTCTATTATCTGACCTACTGACCTAGTTTTTGAATGCACGTGAGTGACCCAGTTTCGAACTTGACCTAGATATCATCAAGGTGAACATTCTGACCAATTTTAATGAAGATCTTGTGAAATATATGGCTTCTAGAGAGCTCACAATGTTTTTCTATTTTTAGATCTACTGACCTAGTTTTTGACCGCACGTGACCCAGTTTCGAACTTGACCTAGATATCATCAAGATGAACATTCAGACCAACTTTCATACAGATCCCATGAAAAATATGGCCTTTAGAGAGGTCACAAAGTTTTTCTATTATCTGACCTACTGACCTAGTTTTTGAAGGCAAGTGACCCAGTTTTGAATTTGACCTAGATATCATCAAGGAAAGTGGTCTCAGTTTTTCCCTACGGCCAATAATAAAAAAGTTTCAAAATAACCTATTTATAGTAACAAACAAGAGGGTCATGATGACCCTGGATCGCTCATCTGAGTAATATGAGCCACATGTTTCAAATGTCAAACTGATGATTTTTAGAAAAATTTTGGAAGATTTTCCAATGTACAATTAAGTAACCCCTGGGGTGGGGCCAATTTTACCCCGGGGGTCATGATTTGAACAAAGTTTGTAGAAGTCTACTAGGCAATGTTACATATCAAATATCTAAGTTTTAGGCCTTCTGCTTTATTTTTAGCAAATTTATGAAGATTTCCCTATGTACAATCAAGTAACCCCTGGGGTGGGGTCAATTTGATCCTGGGGGTCAAGATTTGATCAAATTTTGTAGAGGTCCACTAGGCAATGCTACATGTCAAATATCTAAGATCTAGGCCTTCTGGTTTATTATTAGAAAATTTTGAAGATTTTTCTATGTACAATCAAGTAACCGCATGGGGCGGGGTCAATTTGATCCCAAAGGTCAAGATTTGAAAATTTTTTGTACAAGTCTACTAGGCAATGCTACAGGTCAAATATCTAAGATCTAAGCCTTCTGGTTTATTTTTAGAAAATTTTTGAAGATTTTCCTATGTAAAATCAAGTTTGATCCCTGGGGTCATGATTTGAACAATTTTGTAGAAGTCTACTAGGGGAATGTACATGTCAAATATCTAAGATTTTAGGCCTTCTGGGTTATTTTTAGAAAATTTTTGAAGATTTTCCTATGTAAAATCAAGTGACCCTGGGGCTGGGGTTTAAATTTTTACCCGGGGGGGTCATGTTTGAACAAATTTTGTAGGATCCACTAGGCAATGCTGCATTGAAATATCTAAGCTTAGCCTTTGCTTTATTTTTTTGAAATTTTTTGAAGATTTTACTATTAAATTCAAGTGACCCCTCGGGCGGGGTCAATTCTGACCCCGGGGGATCATGATTTGAACAAATTTTGTAGAGGTCCACTAGGCAATGCTACATGTGAAATATCTAAGCTCTAGGCCTTCTGGTTTATTTTTAGAAAATTTTGAAGATTTTTCTATGTACAATCAAGTAACCCCATGGGGCGGGGTCAATTTGACCCCGAGGGTCATGATTTGAACAAATTTTGTAAAAGTCTACTAGGCAATGCTACATGTCAAATATCTTACGAATAGGCATTCTGGTTTATTTTTAGAAAATTTTTGAAGATTTTCTTTTGTAAAATCAAGTGACCCCTGAAGCAGGGTCAATTTTGACCCCGGAGGTCATGATTTGAACAAGTTTTGTAGAGGTCCACTAGGCGATGCTACATGTGAAATATCTAAGCTCTAGGCCTTCTGGTTTATTTTTTTAGAAAATATTTGAAGATTTTCCTATGTAAAATCAAGTGACCACTGGGGCGGGGTCAATTTTGACCCCGGAGGTCATGATTTGAACAAGTTTTGTAGAGGTCCACTAGGCAATGTTACATGTGAAATATCTAAGCTCTAGGCCTCCTGGTTTATTTTTTAGAAAATTTTTGAAGATTTTCCTATGTAAAATCAAGTGACCCCTGGGGCGGGGTCAATTTTGAACCAGAGGGGTCATGATTTGAACAAATTTTGTAGAGGTCCACTAGGCAATGTTACATGTGAAATATCTAAGCTGTAGGCCTCCTGGTTTATTTTTTAGAAAATTTTTGAAGATTTTCCTATGTAAAATCAAGTAACCCCTGGGGTGGGGTCATGATTTGAATAAATTTTGTAGAGGTCCACTAGGCAATGCTACATGTCAAATATCTAAGATCTTGGCCTTCTGGTTTATTTTTAGAAATTTTTTGAAGATTTTCCTATGTAAAATCAAGTGACCCCTGGGGCGGGGTCAATTTTGACCCCGGGGTCATGATTTGAACAAATTTGGTAGAGGTCCACTATGCAATGCTTCGCACCAAATATCTAAGCTCTAGGGCTTCTGGTTTTTGAGAAGAAGATTTTTAAAGTTTTTCCTTTCTGTTGCCATGGCAACCAGAGTTCTGCATGGAATTCAATTCTTTGAATAATTTTTGTAGAGCTTCACTCATGGAACATTCCTGTGAAGTTTGGATGAAATTGGCCTAGCGGTTAAAGTAAAAGTTTACGGACGCCGGACGGTCACTTGTCAGAATAGCTCACCGTGAGCCTTTGGCTCTGGTGAGCTAAAAATCAAAAGCCTAGGCCTTGCAGTTTCAGACAAGAAGATTTTTAAAAAAATTTCCGATATAAGTCTATGTAAAACTTGAGACCCCCCGGGGCAGGGCCTCTTTTCATCCCAGGGGCATAATTTGAACAATCTTGGTAGAGAACCACAAGGCAATGCTACATACCAAACATCAAAGGCCTAGGTCTTGTGGTTTCAGACAAAAAGATTTTTGAAAAAAAAATTCCTATTTAAGTGTATGTAAAACTTGAAACCCCGGGGTGGGGCCTCTTTTCACCCCTGGGAAATAATTTGAATAATTTTGGTAGAGAACCAAAAGGCAATGCTACATACCAAATATCAAAGGCCTAGGTCTTGTGGTTTCAGACAAGAAGATTTTTTAAGTTTTTTCCTACACAAGTCTATGTAAAACTTAGGACCCCTGGGACGGGGCCTCTTTTCACCCCAGGGGCATAATTTGAACAATCTTTATAGAGGACCATTAGATGATGTCACAAGCCAAATACTGAGGCTCTATGCCTTGTTGTTTTTGACAAGAAGATTTTCAAAGTTTTCCCTATATAAGTCTGTGTAAACCATGTGACCCCCAGGGCGGGGCCATGTTTGACCCTAGGGGAATAATTTAAACAATCTTGGTAGAGGACCACTAGATGATGCTACATACCAAATATAAAAGCCCTATGACCTGTGGTTTTGGACAAGAAGACTTTTTAAGTTTTTCCTTCCGGCTGCCATGGCAACCAGAGTTCTATATGGAATTCAATTCTTTGAACAATTTTTAAAGAAGACCATTCAAAGAACATCCCTGTGAAGTTTCATCAAAATTGGCCTGATGGTTTAGGAGGAGATGTTGTTTAAAGGATAGTGTGGACTGACGGACAACGTACGGATGCCACACGGTGAGCGATCACAATAGGTCACTCTGAGCACTCTGTGCTCAGGTGAGCTAAAAAGAAAAACAAGAGAGTCATGATGACCCTGAATCACTCACCAGAGTAATATGAGCCACATGTTTAAAATGGCAAACTGATGCTAAACTATTAACAAGAGGGTCATGATGACCCTGGATCGCTCACCTGAGTAATATGAGCTACATGTTTCAAATGTCAAAATGATGATAAAATATTAAGAAAGTCAGTAGGTCACATTCATGGTCAATGAAATTCAGTTTTACGATTTGTGTGCAAAACTGTGTATGTCATCAAAATTTCAAGGCTGTATCTTAAAAAACAAGAAAGTAGATCAGTAGGTCAAGGTCACAGTGAAGTGACATCATATTACTTGGGGTCATCAGGTAATTATAATCAAACAGTCTTGGAAAAAGGATCAGATGATTTTTTAAGTATATTTCCTATATAAATCACATAATAACTAAGTGACCCCAGGGCGGGGCCTCTTTTAAACCCAGGGGCATAATTTGAACAATTTTAGTAGAGGAGTAGAGGACTACAAGACAATGCATCATACCAAATATTAAAAGCCTAGGTCATATGGTTTCAGACAAGAATATTTTTAAAGCTTTTACCTATATAAGTCTATATAAAACTTGGGACCCCAAGGTCAGGGCCTCTTTTCACCCAAGGGGTACAATTTGACCAATTTTGGTTGAGGACCATAAGACAATGCTACAAACCAAATATCAAAGGTCTAAGTGTTGTGGTTTCAGACAAGAAGATTTTTAAACATTTTTTCCTATAAGTCTATGTAAAACTTGGGACCCCGGGGCAGGGCCATATTTGACCCTAGGGGGATAATTTGAACAATCTTGGTAGAGGACCACTAGATGATGCTACATACCAAATATCAAAGCCCTAGGCCATGTGGTTTTGTACAAGAGGATTTTCAAAGTTTTCCCTATATAAGTCTATATAAACCATGTGACTCCCGGGGCGGGGCCATATTTGACCCTAGGGGGATAATTTAAACAATATTGATAGAGGATCACTAGATGATGCTACACACCAGGTATCAAAGCCCTAGGCCCTGTGGTTTTGGACAAGAAGATTTTAAAAAATTTCCTTTCGGTTGCCATGGCATCCAGAGTTCAGCATGGAATTCAATTCTTTGAACAATTTTGAAAGAGGGCCACCCAAGGGTCATTCCTGTGAAGTTTGGTGTAATTCTGCCCAGTGGTTTTCAAGAAGAAGATTTTTTTAGAGATTGTTGACGGACGACGCATGACTGACGACACACGATGCTCGACTGATGACAGACATCAAGCGGTCACAATAGCTCACCTTGTCAAAGTAGGTCAGTAGGTCATATTCATGGTCACTGAAAGTCAGTTTTAAGATCGGTGAGCAATACTTTACATGTTGTCCAAATTTCAAGGTTGTATCTTAAAAAACAAGAAAGTAGGTCAGCAGGTCAAGGTCACAGTCAGGTGACTCCTAATCACTTGGGGTCATCAGGTAATTATAATTAAACAGTCTAGGAAATATGATCTGATATTTTTATTTATTTGGGTTTTATGGCACACCAACACAGTATAGGTTATATGGCGCAAACAGGACTACAAATTTTGGTTTCACATCTCATTTACATCGAAATAAAACCATGAGGTATGGAATCAAAATTTGCATACCTGCTGGAATCACAGAGTTTCAGCAAAACCAAGTGTTAAGACCCTATTAGTCGCCTCTTACGATCATGCAAGGGTAAGGCAGTGGTTCCAATTCTTTTCATACACATATGATCTGATAATTTTTGAAGTATTTATTCCTATAAAACTCGTATAACAAGTGACCCCCAGGGTGGGGCCTCTTTTCACACTAGGGGAATAATTTGAACAATCTTGTTAGACATCCACTAGGCAATGCTACATACCAAATATCAAAGGCCTAGGCCTTGAACTTTCAGACAAGAAGATTTTTTTCCCCCCTATATAAGTCTATGTTAAATTTGGGACCCACAGGGCAGGGCCTCTTTTCATCCCAGGGGCATAATTTGAACATTTTGGTAGAGGACCATAAGGCAATGCAACACACCAAATATCAAAAGCATAGGCCTTACAGTTTGGGGCAAGAAGATTTTTAAAGTTTTTTCCTATATAAGTCTATGTAAAACTTGAGACCGCCCAGGGCAGGGCCTCTTTTCACCCCAGGGTTATAATTTGAACAATTTTGGTAGAGGACTTCAAGGCAATGCTACATACCAAATATCAAAGGATTAGATCTTTTGGTTTTAGACAAGAATTTTTTTTAAAGTTTTTTCCTATATACTTGGGACCCCTGGGGTGGGGCCTCTTTTCACCCCAGGGGCATAATTTGAACAATCTTCATAGAGAACCATTAGATGATGTCAAACGTCAAATATCAAGTCTCTATGCCTTGCGGTTTTGGACAAGAAGGTTTTTAAAGTTTTTCCTTTCGGTTGCCATGGCAACCAGAGTTCTGCATGGAATTCAAGTCTTTGAACTACAAAATGCTTTTGTAAAAAAGTGCATGTCTCCCCAAATGCAAAGTCCTATAGGCAAGAATCAATAGGGGTCAGGAGCGAAAGTCAAAGAGACACTGATGGTTGGCTGCAATGGGGATCATCAAATTTGGGTATGTTCAGTCATCCCGCAAAATTTTCCCAACACTCTTGGCCTAGTGGTTCTAAAGTCATGTTCAGGCTCCTGTGACCTTGACCTTTGATAAGTGACCTCAAAATAAATAGGGTCATCTACTCTGCTGTCCAGTCATCCTATTAAGTTTCAACATTGTTTGGTCAGTGGTTCTCAAGTTATTCCAAAAAATGATTTTACATGAACATGCCACTGTGACCTTGACCTTTAATAGACTGACCCCAAAATCAATAGGGGTCATCTACTTTGCAATGTTCAATCATCCTATGAAGTTTTTAACATTCTGGGGCAAATGGTTCTCAAGTTATGATCGGAACTGGTTATCAATGTTCAGGCCCCTGTGACCTTGACCTTTAACTGAGTGACCCCAAACCAATTACGGGTCATTTACTCTGCATGAACAATCATCCTATGAAGTTTCAACATTCTGGGTCGAGAGGTTCTCAAGTTATTGAATGGAAATGGTTTTCCATGTTCAGGCCCCTGTGGCCTTGACCTTTAACAGAGTGACCCCAAAAACAATAGGGGTCGTCTACTCCAGCAGCCCTACAACCCTATGAAGTTTCAACAATCGGGGTCAAGTGGTTCTCTAGTTATTGATCGGAAATGGTTTTCAATGTTCAGGCCCCTGTGACCTTGACCTTTGAAGGAGTGACCCCAAAATCAATAGGGGTCATCTACTCTTCATGATCAATCATCCTATGAAGTTTCAACATTCTTGGGCAAGGGTTCTCTAATTATTGATCAGAAATGGTTTTCAATGTTCGGGGCCCCTGTGCCCTTGACCTTTGACGGAGTGACCCCAAAAACATGGGGGTGTTCTCCAGAAACCTAAAACCCTTGAATTTGAAGGTTCTAGGTAAAAGGTTCCCCGTTATGCTGAAAATGAAGTGTGAGTACAGAGGAAGGACGGCGGGTAAAAACAATATGCCCTGGGGGGACTAATTTTTTTGTAGGGGGAAACCCCAAGGCAATGTAAAGTTTGAGAAATTTTGTCGGGTTTTGGGAAAAAAAGATTTTTTTTAGAAAATGTTAACGGACGGAAGCGGTCGACACACAACGGACGAGGGGGACTTGAGCGTCACAAAGCTCCCATGATTTGGCTCAGGTGGCTAACAACATTTGCAGCTGCCTTTTTTGTGCCTTTTATTCAAAAATTTCTCGAGGGGGGGGGAAAACCCCCCAAACCCCTAGAAGGGGGGGATACCCCTCTCACATCTCCCCCTTCCGCCCCGCCCTTTTCAAACCCTACCTGGAACACGAGTTATTGATTGGAAATGTTTTCAATGTTAAGGTCGTGTGACTTGTTTTTTTGTGGGTGCCCCAAAAAAAAGGGGTGTCTTTTCCATAAGCCCTCCCACCCTATGAATTTTAAAAGGTTCTAGGTTTTTTGTTCCCCCAGTTTCAAAAAGAAGGTGACAAACGGACGGAGGGAAAGGAGGGGCAAAAAAAATTGTTACCCCGTCTTTAAAATCAATACTTGAATTTGTTTTGGTTGTACTTAGACACGAAAATCAAAGGATGATTTGCATTGTCAATGAATTTGTGACCCTTTACCTTTGGCCTAAAAACCTTTTTCCCTATGTTTGCCATTTTTTCTTTTACCTACCTTTTTGCAAGTTTAAGTCAAACCTTTTTTTTTAAGTTGGTTCGCATCAAAAAAAAAAAAGTTTTTACCCTTTTTTTCTCAATTTGTGTCTTAAACCCTTTTAAAATATGCCAACTTTAAATCAATAACTTGATGGTTTTCATTTATTTTCTCGGAATAAAAATAGACGTGGACAGCTTTTAAAATGTTGGGCTGTCCAAAAATAGTTCCCCCTAATTCAACAAGGGTAGTGGTCCCGAAACGCTCACCTCTTCCCATACCCGTTTTTAGTATGACGTCTTTTTTTTTTTTTTTGAAATTTTTTTACCCTAGTTTTTGAGCATGTGACCAGTTTTGAACTTGCTGATATCGTAAGGGAACATTCACTAATTTTCTGGATCTCATGAAAAATATGGCCCCTAGAGAGGTCACAAGGGGTTTTTTTTTTTTTTTTTTAACCCACTGGCCAGTTTTTTACCCACGTGACCCAGTTTCGAAAATGACCTGATTTCTTAAGGTGAACATTAGATCAAATTTTTTTGAAAATCCCTTGAAAATATGGGAACTCTAGAGAGGTCAAAAGTTTTTATTTATAGACCTAGACTTTTTTGACCCAAATTGACCCCTTTCAAAATTGACCTAGCTCTCAAAATGAACATTTAGACCAATTTCATTTCGATCCCCTGAAAAGTATGGCCTTGAAGGGGCAAGGGCTATTATTTCCCGGACATAAAAAATGAGATGGACGAATAAGATGTTGGGCTGTCACATAATCGTCCTAAAAATTTTAAACAAGAGGTCTGATGGTCCTGAATCGCCCTCTTTCCCCACATGACCCGTTTTGGTATGGTCGTTTTTTTTTTTATTTGACATAGGCCCTGTTTTTGAGCCATGTGACCTTTTTTAAACGCCTGTTTCGTAAGGTGAACATTCTCAAATTTTCTTAAAGATCTCATGAAAAAATTTGGCCTTAGAGAGGTCAAAAGGTTTTTTTTATTTTATACTTCTGGCTAGTTTTTGACCGCACGGGACCTTTTTAAAAAAACTGCCCTGATACCCCAAAGGGGTGAAACTTAGAAAATTTTTTCTAAAGATCCATTAAAAAAATAGGCCTCTAGGGGTCAAAATTTTTTTTATTTTTTGACTATGCCTGTTTTTGACCACGTTGCCCAGTTTCAAATTGACCTTGCATCTCAAGATGAAATTGCCCTTTCATCAGACCCCATAAAATTTGGGCCCTTGGAGGTCACGGGTTTTTTTTATTATTTGCCCTATGACCTGTTTTTTAAGGCACATGCCCCCAGTTTCAAACTTGCCCTAGATTTTTAAAGGGAAAACATTCTACAATTTTCATGAAGATCGTTAAAGGGGTATGCCTCTAGGGGTAAAAGGTTTTTTTTTTCAAGAACGACTATTTTTTGATCGCAGGACCAGTTTAAAAACCGCCCTTAATCTAAAGTTAAAATTCAGCCAAATTTTCTTCAGATCCCTAGAAAAAATATGGCCTCTGAGGGCACAACGTTTTTTTTTTATTTGACCACTGACCTCTTTTTGGGGCCGTGACCACTTTCGAATTGCCCTGATATCTCATGATAAAACATTCTGCCCAATTTTTATGGAGATCCTTCAAAGTATGGCCTCTAGAGGGTCACAAGGTTTTTCTATTTTTAGACCTACTGACTAGTTTTTGACTGCACATGACCCTGTTTTGAACTTGCCTAGATATCATCAAGATGAACATTCAGACCAACTTTCATACAGATCCCATGAAAAATATGGCCTTTAGAGAGGTCACAAGGTTTTTCTATTATTTGACCTACTGACCTAGTTTTTGACGGCACATGACCCACTTTTGAACTTGACCCAGATATCATCAAGATGAACATTCAGACCAACTTTCATACAGATCCCATGAAAAATATGGCCTCTAGAGAGGTCACAAGGTTTTTCTATTATTTGACCTACTGACCTAGTTTTTGATGGCACGTGACCCACTTTCGAACTTGACCTAGATATCATCAAGTTGAACATTCTGACCAATTTTCATGAAGATCTCATGAAATATATGGCCTCTAGAGAGGTCACAAGGTTTTTCTATTTTTAGACCTACTGACCTAGTTTTTGACCGCACTTGACCCAGTTTCGAACTTGACCTAGATATCATCAAGATGAACATTCAGACCAACTTTCATACAGATCCCGTGAAAAATATGGCCTTTAGAGAGGTCACAAGGTTTTTCTATTATTTGACCTACTGACCTAGTTTTTGAGGGCACGTGACCCAGTTTCGAACTTGACCTAGATATCATCAAGTTGAACGTTCTGACCAATTTTCATGAAGATCTTGTGAAATATATGGCCTCTAGAGAGGTCACAAGGTTTTTCTATTTTTAGACCTACTGGCCTAGTTTTTGACGGAACGTGACCCAGTTTCAAACTTGACCTAGATATCATCAAGGTGAAAATTCTGACTAATTTCCATGAAGATCTTGTGAAATATATGGCCTCTAGAGAGGTCACAAGGTTTTTCTATTTTTAGACCTACTGACCTAGTTTTTAACCGCACTTGACCCAGTTTCGAACTTGACCTAGATATCATCAAGATGAACATTCAGACCAACTTTCATACAGATCCCGTGAAAAATATGGCCTTTAGAGAGGTCACAAGGTTTTTCTATTATTTGACCTACTGACCTAGTTTTTGAGGGCACGTGACCCAGTTTCGAACTTGACCTAGATATCATCAAGTTGAACGTTCTGACCAATTTTCATGAAGATCTTGTGAAATATATGGCCTCTAGAGAGGTCACAAGGTTTTTCTATTTTTAGACCTACTGACCTAGTTTTTGATGGCACGTGACCCAGTTTCGAACTTGACCTAGATATCATCAAGGTGAAAATTCTGACTAATTTCCATGAAGATCTTGTGAAATATATGGCCTCTAGAGAGGTCACAAGGTTTTTCTATTTTTAGACCTACTGACCTAGTTTTTGATGGCACTTGACCCAGTTTCGAACTTGACCTAGAGTTCATCAAGATGAACATTCTGACCAACTTTCATAAAGATCCCACAAAAAATGTGACCTCTAGAGTGGTCACAAGCAAAAGTTTACGGACACACGCAGAGACGCACGCACGGACGGACGACGGACGCCGCGTGATCACAAAAGCTCACCTTGTCACTTTGTGACAGGTGAGCTAAAAACAGGTATAAAACAAACATCAAAGGCCTGAAGGGCCTGAGAGTCGGCTAATGACTGGTGTACTAGTAGTATAGTCTACCAGTTTCAGTTTGTTTTTAGCTTTTTTTCGCCAACTGAACAGAGATTTTGTTACAATAGATGAAATTGACATTCAATCGATGCCTAGTAAAACTTTGATTGACATTATACAAGTATTTAAACCCAATATATTTCTCTAAAATAGAAGAGTGGTTCGCAAAATTAAAAATGTTGAAAGTACAAACTACAATTTTACAGCTGACACTAAGATACTGCCCATGACTATATATATTTTTCCAGTAAACATTTGCCTCCTGCATTACCAAAATAGGCAATTATCGGCTGGTATATATTCGCACATGATAAAATTTGAATATGACAATTTATATATTGAAATTCATAAGTTATAGCGCAGATTGTCACATACAATTTGTAACGGATAGACGAAAAAACTGTTCAGATATTTTACAGATAACTGGCCTGGCGATAACCGTGTCACATGCTAGGTATTGTTCAATGATATTATAAGTGATGTGAATTTAAAGTATACTTACTTTTGCGTTTAAAGATATGTAAATGTTGCCGAGTGTCAATATATAGTGTCATGACACTGACAGGAAAATTGTGCATTGGAAACTAAGGGAAGTTACTCGGACTAGCTACCAATTTCATAAAAGATAATCGGTATTAATAAATGCAGTTCTTTTTTTCTTTTTTAGTTAAAACCATCATTTATTCTATTTCCGACCTGTTAACCCCTTCAAACCATGTCAGTAGTCCCCAAGTCCATGCACTTTCAATTATCCATTTTGATTCAGGTAGACAGACAGGCCCAGACTGGGCTGAAAAATGTTTGAGCCATTTTTACGTGGTCGGTAGTAGGTGGGTGTGGGGAGGGGTGTTACTTCCCGCTTTGAACTGCAGTCAGATTTTGAAATGGGCACTGTGGCAGGTGGTAAAAGGGCAAATGTATCAAACTGTAAAGTGGCAATATGGGGGGAGGGTGTGGGAGGATACCCCCTCCTGCAAGTAGAGTTTGGGGTATCACCACAAGAAAATTTTGAAAATGTAGACCCTTCATACAGCCTTTGGTGCGATTTCTAACTGAAAATTTCATGTTTCACTTTCTAAATATAAGCTAGATTCTTTTTAGTATTACAATATCCGAAGTATGAATGACTGTCACTTCATATTATTACTTTCAGATCATGCCTCGGGACTAGAATATAAGTCTGATATAGATTCTATGTAGGTGTTATAAAAATAAATTCGATATTTACCCAAAATATTATATCCGGATATGATTACACTTTTCTTTATACCGCCACAATCTCCAGTGTCAACAATATGTTTTACAAATTGTGATGACACGAAGACAGTTTAGCAGCAATTGGCAGTATCTGACATTGAAGTTTATGGTGATATTACCTCTTATTTAAATCATTTCATAAAAAAATTGTTTCATTTCGTCAAAGCAGTCTAACATAGACAATCTACTTTCGCTTTCAAAAACTACAAGAAAATACAATTTAATGTTTCGCCGATTTGTTTATTTCTCAAAAAATAAGAAATAAAATCATTTTTAAAATCAGTAGTAATTAAACAAACCAGTAAGAGCTTTTTTTCCCCGATAATTTATCCGCTTACTGACCGCAAAATTCAACCCATGTGTTATCATGAAACACAGAATGGGTGACAGTTTCATTTTTTTGCGACCTGAAT
>NW_026463511.1:0-57580 GCF_021730395.1 Mercenaria mercenaria
GATCATGAAAGTTGATAGGATGGTTGGTCATAACCAGCAGATGACCCCTATTGATTTTGACTTCAGTAGGTTAAAGGTCAAGGTCACAGTGACCTAGAACAGTTAAACAGTTTCCGGATGATAACTCAAGAACGCTTGGGCCTAGGATCATGAAAATTGTTAGGGAAGTTGGTCATGACTAGCAGATGACCCCTATTGATTTTGAATTCAATAGGTCAGAGGTCAAGGTCACAGTGACCCAGAACATTTAAACGGTTTCCGGATGATAACTCAAGAATGCTTGGGCCTAGGATTATGGAAGTTGATAGGATGGTTGTTCATGACCAGCAGATTGCCCCAATTGATTTCGAGATCAGTAGGTTAAAGGTCAATTTCACAGTGACCCAGTACAGTTAAACGGTTTCCTGAGGATAACTCAAGAATGCTTGGGCATTGGATCATGAAAGTTGATAGGGAGGTTGGTCATGACTAGCAGATGACCTATATTGAGTTTGAGATCAGTAGGTCAAAGGTCAAGTTCACAGTGACCAGGAACAGTTTAACGGTTTCTGTAAGTTAATAGGGAGGCTGATCATGACTAGCAGATGAACCCTATTGATTTTGAGGTCAGTAGGCCAAAGGTCAATGTCACAGCAACCAGGAACAGTTTAATGGTTTCTGGATGATAACTTGAGAACGCTTGGGTCTAGGATCACAAAACTTAATAGAGAGGTTGATCATGACTAGCAGTTGACCCCTATTGATTTTGAGATCAGTAGGTCAAAGGCCAAGGTCAGAGTGACCAGAAACAGTTTAAATGTGTCCGGATGGTAACTTGAGAATGCTTGGGCCTAGGATCAGGAAACTTAATAGGGAGGTTTATCATGACCAGCAGATGACCCCTATTGATTTTGAGGTCAATAGGTCAAAGTTCAAGGTCACTTTGACCAAGAACAGTAAAACTTTCGTGCACAGTGGCCAAATAATTTCTGTTCCTTGTGCAATTACTGAATGCATCAAGGGGGGCATTTCCTGTTCAACGAGCTCTTGTTATCATGAAGTCTTGGACTATTTCAAATCTGAGTCACGTGGGGTCAAAAACTAGGTCACTAGGTCAAATAAAAGAAAATGCTTGTTTACACTCAAGAGGCCACGTTTTTTTGGTCCAATCTTAATGAAAATTGGTCAGAATATTTGTCTCCATGAAATCACTAGGTAAAACATGTTTACACTGTTATAATGTGTTACACAGGTGAGCGACCTAGGGCCATCTTGGCCCTCTTGTTTAACTTATATAATGTACATGGACATATACCAGATATAGAGTGGGTTGTTGTATTTGGTATTCAGTTAATGAAAATGAAAAATATAGAGAAAAATGTTACACCCAAAAACATCAATACAATGGATTTTGAATATAATGATAAAAATCTATAGTACCAAGGCTTTTGTTACAGGTTTACTCCACATTAACAATACTTAGCTTTCATAAGATGATTGTTCTTCATAAGGAGATGAGGTCTATTGATTTTGGTTTCAACAGGTCAAAGATCATTTAAAACGTGAAAATGGTACCTTACCAAAGAAAGAAAGGGCTTGAAATATTGGCAAATGTACTTTTGGTATAGTTAGTAGATAACTTTAAATTCACACTGACCTTGTACTGAAAAGTTTTTCCTAGAATGCTTTGGTCTTTGGCCATAATGTTAAAGCAAAATTCTGGCCAGTAGATGGAGTTTAGGTCAAATTATAATTTTCTGTTTCTAAAAATTCCGTTTTTTTTTTTTATTTCAGGAAGTTCAACACGATTCAAGCAACCACGGCATACTTCTATCTCGGTACAGAATTATACAATATCAAACATTTAAAAAGGTTTAATACAGATAGTGAATTATTGTAAGTACCCTATGTTTGTAAGTAAGTGAAATTGAATGAATATACATGTATCATTAAAATTTTATAAACTTCAACTTTATTAAACAGAAGGGTCATGATGGCCCAGAATTGTGCACCTGACCATGTTTTGACCACAAAAGGGGGCCTCCGTGGCCGAGTGGTTAGAGTCATTGACTTCAAACCATTTGCCCCTCATCGATGTGGGTTCGAAACCTCATTTGGGGCGTAGAATTCTTCACGTGAGGAAGCCATCCAGCTGGCTTACGGAAGGTCGGTGGTTCTACCCAGGTGCCCGCTCGTGATGAAATATGCACGGAGGGGCACCTGGGGTCTTCCTCCACCATTAAAGCTGGAAAGTCGCCATATGACCTAAAATTGTGTCGGTGCGACAATAAACCCAACAAATAAATATAAATAAATATTTGACCACAAAAGACACAGTTTGGAACTTGTCAGCAAGCAAATGAAGACAGTCCAACAAATTTCATGAAAATCAGATAGAAATGTGGCCTCTGGAGTGTTAGCTATTGACTCAAGATGACCCAGACTTAAGCTTCATCTCTTCTGTATTATTATAAAACGAGAAAATCAAGTTAGGATGGAGTGTAGTGACTGTGTATGAACCATTACTCAGTTTTGAACATTTTTAGCTCGACTATTCAAAGAATAGTCTAGCTATTCTTACTCATCCTGGCGTCAGCGTCGGCGTCACACCTTGGTTAAAGTTTTGCATGCAAGTACATATGGCTATCATTTAAAGGCATATAGCTTTGAAAGTTAATTTTTCTTTTTCTAGGTCAATTACCAACCTCACTGGGTCAAGTTAAATAACTCTGATATGTATTTTGGCCAAATTATGCCCCCTTTCGGAGTTAGAAAATCCTGGTTAAGGTTTAGCCGTATATCACAAAACAACAGATTTTTTTTTAGTAAATAAACAGCATCTTTACACACAACTTATCTGTCGAATACATGCTTTACTATTCTGTCCCACAGAGTTGGATACTAAAATTATTCAAAATGAGTTGTCCCCCTGTAAATAAGAATGCCATTTGTAAAGAAATAAATGTAAACAATTGTCAAAAACGATGTTTTACCTACTTATGTAAAGTTTAAACACTCGCACGATGGTGCAAATGCATCAAAACGAAGACATGTAACAGCTTTTCAAAAATGGTGAGTTTTTAAAGCCGCACAGGTTTGAAAAGTACTTGAAAATGAAGGGCAGTCTTGAAAAGTCCTTGAAAACAAAATTTGTCTTGAAAAGTGCTTGAAAATTGCCCAAAGAGCTTGAAAAGTACTTGAATTTCTTATTTTCTCGTATGCTAGACAATTAAAATCTCCCTGAAAATCAAAAGTAAATCTTTTAGAATAAAATCGGCAAGTTTCGAGCAATGGGCAGAGCTACGAAAACGCCGTAATAAAAAAGGTCGAATGTGTTCGGGACGAAAGCGAAGTTTGGGTACGAATGTTTCGTACTTTCTGTTAGCGTTGTCTCCCCTGACTAAAATGGCGTCGGCTAGAATTTACAAATCTGTGTAAGTATTATTTATAAATAAGTCCTTGAAAACTATAAGACTAGTGCTTGAAAAGTCCTTGAATTTGACTTGGCCTTGTCTGTATGAACCCTGCTCTAGTGGTCACATTTTTGGCCCAATCTTAATGAAACTTGGTCAGAATGTTACCGTCAATTAAAATCTTGGACGAGTTTGATATTGGGTCATCTGGGGTCAAAAACTAGGTCACCAGGTCAAATCAAAGGAAAAGCTTTTTTAATACTCTAGAGGTGACAATTTTGGCCCAATCTTGATGAAACTTGGGTCAGAATGTTACCCTCAATAAAATCTTGGAGGAGTTCGATATTGGGTCATCTAGGGTCAAAAACTAGGTCAGCAGGTCAAATCAAAAGAAAAACTTGTTAACACTCTAGAGGTCACAATTTTGGTCCAATCTTAATGAAACTTGGTCAGAGTGTTATCCGTAATAAAGTCTTGGACGAGTTCGATATTGGGTCATCTGGGTTCAAAAACTAGTTCACCAGGTCAGATCAAAGGAAAAGCTTGTTAACACTGTAGAAACTGAAACTGAAACTGAAACTGGTTTATTTGCTTAAACGCCTATTTCTACATTTAAAACATATTCAATGGCGTTTTACAATACAAGTTGAAATAAAATATTAAATATAAATTATTTTAAATAAGATTAATTAAAACGAATCAAAATAGCAACTATTAATTTAAAGTCAATGATAATACTATATTTTAAAATATTACTAACATACAATTATCACAAACAAACATTAAATTTCTATCACTGTCACCAGCATCATTGTTTAAAACTCAGTCAAAACTTAGAATAATGCAAAGTAGTCTCTGAAGAAATGCGTTTTCAACCTTTTCCTAAAGCAGTCAATTGAAGAACTTTGTCTGATGTTCAACGGCAAATTGTTCCACAACTTTGGCCCTATAGTACTAAAGCTTCTATCACTAAACGTTTTTCGCTTGTTGAAAGGGACGATGTAACAGTCAACTGATGACTCCGAGGATCTGAGGGAGCGCTGGGGGATTTTCGGTGTTAAGAGTTCAATCAAATATGCAGGCGCATTTCCAACATGGCAATTGAACATGTACGTCAAGATCTTAAAGTTTATTCTGGCTTTGATCGGCAGCCAGTGCAAATCGTAGAGTGCCTGCTTAGAACTGTCTCTTCTTCTACGATTCAGAACTAACTTCGCACACATATTTTGAATGCGTTGCAGTTTTGCGATGTCACAATCAGAATACCGTATAAAATAACATTACAGTAGTCTAAATGCGAAATAACCAGCGATAGCACTAAGGTTTCAGTTGCATCCTGAGTCAAATATTTGCGAATGTTTTTGATTCGGAAAAAATTCAACATTGCCGTTCTACACTTTATTTTTATATGCTCTTTGAAAGTTAAAGTTTCGTCCAAATAGGCCCCCAAATATCTGATGTTACTCTGTCTCTTGATTTTATCACCACAAATATCTATCTCGTGAATGTTTAACTTATTCAACTGAGGGCACTTCCAAAGGCAATATGTTCAGTTTTTGAGGAATTCATTTTTAGTTTGTTACTGTTCATCCACTCATTTGAATCTGTAGCAAACTCCTCTAGTTCACCAATGGATTTAGCCTCGATGGATGGTTCGGGCTTAAAACGTGTGCTTGCGGTGTGGTCGTCGGCAAAGCCAAAGACGGAAATGGACGGGGGAACAATGTCAAAAATCGTTCCTGCGTACGTGAGATAGAGCCACGGCCCTAAACAGCTTCCCTGGGGGACACTACACGTAAGCTCACGTGCTGATGACACTGTTTGATTCACACTCACGCGGCAGCTCCGTGGCCTCAGATATGAGTTCAACCAGTCCAATGCAACACCAGAGACACCATACTGACATTTCAAAACGTCCAAAAGAATATCGTGATCTACCGTATCAAAAGCTGCACTAAGGTCTAATGCTATCAATGCAGTCACTTCTTGATGTTCCATAGTGTCCAAGATGTCATTGATAAGTCTCAATAAAGCAGATTCGCACGAATGATGTTGCCTGTATGCGGACTGATTTTTCGGAAGGAGATTATGTTCATTTACATGTTTATTAAGTAAATACAGTGCTGCTTTCTCTATCAATTTGGACAAGAATGATAAGTTGCTCACTGGCCTATAGTTTGAGAATATAAGTTCGAGACCAGCTTTCTTTAACAGAGGTCTAACTATTGCCTGTTTCCACTGCACTGGGAAGACTCCTTGAGTCAATGAAAGATTCACTAGTCTAGTTATAATTGGGAGGAGCTCGTTTAAATATGACTTCAACACTCTTGTTGGAATAACATCAATTTCACACGACTTTGTTTGTAACTGGTTAATGAGTTTTCTAACTTCATCCTCACTAAGTTCATCAAATTTTCCAAATTCCGGCACATTTCTCATTGATGGTTTATAGTTTTCAAAATCTTTTAAGCTGTCCCGTATTTTTTGAATCTTTTCCATGAAAAAGTCAGCAAATTTGTCAGCTAGCGTATTTTCATTTTCAACAACAGGCATTGGATTCTCCGACTTGCCGCCGGTGAGATCTGTCACAAATTTGTAAAGTTTTTTGGAATCACCTTTGTATTCGAGCACTTTTTGGCTAAGAGTTCTCTGTTTTTCTAGTTTCAGTTCATGGTGATATTTATTAAGAGCAGTCTTGAAAATTTCATAGTCCTGTGGATTTTGGTACCTCCTCCACAAACGTTCGGATTTGCGCAGAATTTGTTTTAAGTGGCGGATATCCTCATTAAACCACGGTTTCGGATTTCGACAAATAATAGTTTTCTCTTTTAAAGGAGCGTGCTTGTCAATGATATTTTTCATTTCATCTTGGAAAATGTCAACATATGTCTCAATTGAATCACTTTCAATTTTCAAATCAGCAAGGTCACTAGCAAAATCTGAGTCATTTATGTCATTAAAGTTCCGGTAAGTAATAGACTTGCTGATGATGTTTTCCTTTTTCACTTTTGTAATGACTTTTACTACACGATGGTCGGATAAGAAAGGACCGGGTTCACATGAGATAAGTTCAACACCATTTGCGACCTCTGTGATCACAAGATCAAGACTCTGACCGAACACTTGTGTTGGGAAATGTACATGTTGTTGCAACCCCATAGCACATAAACAACTGTTGAATTCAGAAATAGTGTTGGTGTCGTCATGTATATGTAGATTGAAATCTCCCATGATCATGAGATTGGGGTACTTGGAAATAACGTCTTCAAGAAATTCGAAAAAGTCTTTCACAAATTGCGTAGGTGTCGCTAAAGCTGGGGGTCTATAAATGCCTACACAATTAATGGTAATGTTTTTAAAGACCATTTGCCATACTCCGTACTCAAAACTTTCGGTGGTGCCAGATACCATTTTGCGCATTTGAACACTACTTTTACAAATCAGAGCAATACCGCCACCCGTTTTGTTTCTACGATTCGCAACACTGAGTCTATAACCATCTTGATTTAAATCTGATGTTTCGAATTGGGATTGTTTTTCATCGGAATACCAGGTTTCCGTCAAAAGTGCAAAGTCAATGTTCTCGTCACGAAGCAATTGTCCGACTAGCACATCCTTTTTGACTACTGAATGACAGTTCAATGTTAGACAGGTGACATTCTCTGTATAGTTACTGAGTGTGTTTGATCGTTTTGGATATACTGTAGAGGCCACATTTATGACTGTATCTTAATGAAACTTGGTCAGAATGTTAAACTTGATGATCTTAAGATCCAGTTTGAATCTGGGTCATGTAGGATCAAAAACTAGGTCACTAGGTCAAATCAAAGGAAAAGCTACTTTACACTGTAGAGGCCACATTTATGACCATATCTTAATGAAACTCGGTCAAAATGTTAATCTTGATCATCTATAGCTCAAGTTTTAATCTGGGTCAGGTGGGGTCAAAAACTAGGTCACTAGGTCAAATCAATGGAAAAGCTTGTTAACACTCTAGAGGCCACATTTATGATTGTATCTTCATGAAACTTAGTCAGAATGTTAAACTTGATGATCTTTAGGTCGGGTCAAAAACTAGGTCACGCTGTCAAATCAAAGGAATAACTAGTTAACACTTTAGAGGCCACATTTATGACCATAACTTGGTCAGAATGTTAATCTTGATGATTTTTAGGTCAATAGGTCAGGTGAGCGATACAGGGCCTTCATGGCCCTCTTGTTCTGAAATTCTAAGCAGTTTTTGCAAAGGTCCGTTCCAACCCTGAAATTTGGCAAATTCTTAAAGGGTAATACAGCAAGAAAAACCCATGTTTTACCAAATAATGCAGGATTGCTTTCATTTACATTGTTGTGCCTTTCACTGCTGTTTATTTCGGTTCAAAGAAGGCCAGCGAATCACTTTACTGGAAATAAAATGGTAGGTTTCTCTGTGAAAACATATGTCTTCAGAAAACGCTAATACGGCAAGAATGATATGACGGCAATCAGATTCATGAATACACCTATTGTCCCTAACAGTAGTTGAGACTTACTTCTGTCAGCAGGTAAGTAAATAGGGCCTACCTACATAGTGCATGTTATGCTAAACTAGACGGAACCGTTTATAAACAGTAAAGCCTTGTGTTTTCGTTTGTAGTTATTCGCCTTTTCGATGTTTTCAAAGCCTTCGTCGCAAAATACCATCGGTTTGATAGTTCCCAGTATGGACATTATTTGCTCTTGTTCCATTGCCATGTGACCCAAGAACTTTTCCATTACCTCATCAGCGTCTTGTCCAACAAATGTCACCGGACGGCTCTCGTAGCTGTCTCTTGTACTAATCCTAAAGTACGAAAATGCACAAACACTATGTTTTTGCTCGCGAACAGTGACGCCTTCAGTAGGTTAGTTAATATCGAATATAGGCATTCTAAAGCTTTCAAATCTAGCCACTATGACGAACGGAACTTCCATTTGCCGATGATAGTTACGAAACCTGACGAAATTGAACTTTGGATTGGGCATTTGGACGTTGACTGGATCTGTCAATTTGCACAGCTCCAAATGACTGTCCAAGTCTTTTAAACTGTATTTAAAGGTCAAACATCTCGGACGTATGTGTGATTTGTTTTTTGTAAGTCGCTGGTTAATCACTAGAAGTCCAAGGTCTATAATTGCACAGTTATGTGTGCGTATATTTTCCCCATTGTCGCCGTCAGTTGCTTCTGACAACAAGAGCAGGTCCGCATGAGGTTGCTGGTTACAGTGTCACTTCGAAACGCGTATTGGAAAAACTGCTTCATTCTCGTAGCCGAAAATGTTCACTGAAATATTGTTCAAGTTCTCGAATTCAGATATCATGTCAACTGTCACCGAGGATGCGGACTCCATACTGTTTGTAAGCCTGTATTGTTTCCTAGCAACTGCTAACTCCGACCAGTGCACATAGGAACTGTGATCCGGGACGATATTTTTGGCATGAATTGCCGCCACAATGGACCAAATAAAGCAATCACTAGAAGAAAATGGCCGTCCGATGACAGATATCAAACACGATTTCCGAACGAGGTCAGCAGGTATAACGAAATCCGCACAAGCGCAATGTACTTGATGACTGTCTGCTCTATTGAAAGGATCTCGCCCAATATCCATCCGCTTGAATCAGAGCAGAAGTTTTCCAATGAGGAGTTGATCTTGAAGAAGGCTTCATCAATTTGTGGCGGTAAATGGTCACTAATCAACAATATCTGCGCTTTTGATCTGAATGTCGGGAGTGTCCTCATCACTGAAAACAAACAAACAAAAATTAGATTGGCAAACACATTATCGACGCTATTTTTAACAATTGTTTATATATTTACACTTACAATGTTGCATACACGGTGACCAATGCGTGGTTCATGATACTGTGCACATTGTATCACCACAAGATCTTGCTTCCTTTCTTGAACTGGCCAGATTCCATCATGGGTTCCGGAGTTATGGCCCCTTAAAGGTCCAATATTGGCTGTTTTGGCTTTTGCAGCCATATAGAGACTTCATTTATGGTTTTATTTGATACAAACGTCCAAAATGTCTTCAACAACAATAAATCTTGGATTCCATGACAAATCAAATACAATCGTAGGTTCCAGAGTTATTTTATATCTGATTACCTCCCCTGATTGTAATCAAAATGGATTTATATCAGTAAGTACTTATAGGACGTATTTGAAATTTCATTATTGTTATTAGTTGGAGTGAGACAATCAGGGTAGATAACTATGGACTGATTTTATGTCAAATTACCTCCCTTTATTTCAAATTAAAATGGGTATATCTCCGTAACTAATGAAGATACTGATCTGAAATTTCATTTATGTCAACAGATTTATTTGGCAGATCTTTCTTTTGTTCACTTACAATATTTATTTTTTTTAATTACATCCCTTTTCGTTACTATAAATAGCTTATTTTTAGTAACTTTTTTATTATTGGCCGTAGGAAAAAACCGAGACCACTTTTCTGTGGTACAACATGGATGGTACCTCCAATTTTTAGGTGTATTTTGACACATCTATACCTTGTAAGAATTTTTTTTTTCATTTTGTTTAAATTCTTTCCTTTGTTGTTCCTGTCCTTTGGATTTAGATATTTTTTCTGAGGACCTTCTTGTCCTCAAGTGCAATGATAACAGGTGAGCGATATAGGGCCATCATGGCCCTCTTGTTTTTGGTAAAAATGTCATTTAATTTTCCGTAACTGAATTGATATTTTGCTTTCTTTGCCTTGCTCACACTCGTATCCTTAATTTTAGATCCTTGTCTTTTAACTGCCTGCTTCTTTGCACCTAAACTCCCGTTTCCGTTCACGATTTTTCCAATGAGTTTCTTATCGTTATTTGAATTTACCAGAGATGAAGCTTGGTCAATCGTGTCTTCTACTTGACTAACTAGCTGCACTTTGGCACCTGACTGCGGTAGTTTTTTGGGCGCTTCCAGTTTTGAGTTGGCTGGCAGTTTCTTCTCATATATTCTCAGCCAAGCAGAATAATTAGGAATATACAACTCTTTGCTGTTGTCCTGATCCATGGAATAACTAATGTGTTAACACAGTTGCGAGTATCTAGCAACTGCCTGTTGTGCCGTTAGTACATAGTATTTACAAAAAATAAGCAGTTTTCCTTTTTGAAATAATACTGCGTATCGTTATTCATTGGTTATTGTTAATTATCAAAAAACCGCGTCGTCTTCTTTTTGAAATGCAAAACCACGCCCACTTTACAGTCCCGTAAGGCAGTGAATGACTGGCCTATTGCAGACATACAAATCACTTGAATGCATTCGATACGCCGTAAATGTACTGGCTTGTAAAAACAATAATTCTCCACAGTGTCTATCGAATATGTATAACTTGTTGGGGGAGTGACGACTCCGCCTCCTAAATTAACTTTCATTAGCAACTGGGCTTTGTTACCCCCGACAACAGACAGACCAACTACATTGGAAATAACATAGACTTCTCTTCCGGAAATAACATCCCTCATCCCAACGTTGTTGTCACAATGAACAGTTAACCCAGTTAAAGCAACACACCATTCGTCGCCATTTTTAAAAACTAGCGGGTCATAAATGTCCACCATGAAACTAGCACCGTTGTTATCCGGATAAACGGCATTACAATCGTAGCTTCCTATATATACATGAAACTGGTCGTCCATTTTTCCTTAGGAGTGTTAAATTCTGTTTCAGCATTTGTTGCTTTTCTTGTTGTTGTTGTTGTTAGTGTTCTTCTTTTTGTTTTTAAGGGCATCTTTAGTGATCCACCTGTCGAATTGTGGACCCACCCCTCAGTATCTAACGTATACTTCTTGTCGTTTGCCCAACTTGCGTCGCTTCAACACCTTTTCTACTTCCCAGTGTTCAGTGTCGTCTAGATTCTTCTGGACTCTCTGTATTTCCGTTTCATAGAATGCGGTCTTAATTGATTCAGAGTTCATGTCTTCCAAATAATAGACTGGTAGATTTTTGCATAAAACACTCCCTCTTATCCTAAATATCTCGTCTGTAAACTTTTGTGTGTAAGCTCTTTCGAATGTCTTCCGCCGCATGCTTATCCTCACTGTATCGCCCACGTTGTAGCTAAATGCACGTGCTTTAGGATATGTGGTAGCAAGGGTAACGGTGCGTTTTCGCTTCTTTCTGGCAAACATAAGATTCCACAGTCTAGCCTGGTTCTCTTCTGATACTTGGCTAGGACTCATTCCGAATAGAGAGTGTATGCGATTGTTATACGCTGTTACGAGCTTGTCAAGTACCGGTAGGTACGAGAATGTCCTGTTTTTGTAACAGTACCGGTACAAATTTTTCTTCAACGATATATTGAATCTTTCAACAATCTGACAGTGAAAAGGCGTGTTAGAATAATAGTGTTTAACACCCCTCCTTATTAGCATTGCATTAAATACAGTAGCTTTAAACTCACTTCCTTCGTCGGAACGAACGCGTTTTACCATGTACTCATCCAGAATGCCTTCCATTGCAGCAGTGACAGTTAGTCCACTTTTATCACGCAATGCGCAAAGGCTAGTCTAGAAAAACAATCTACAGCTGTAAGAATATATTTTGTGCCACGGTTATAATGTCTCAATTTTGCTACATCGCAGAGATCAACATCCATTTGCTGATGTATACCGGCCACTTGAATCCTTTTTCTCTTGTGTCGATGCCGAGCGTCTCTGTTCAAGGTGTAAGTATCATTGGATTCAAGAAAAGATTTTAACTCTGATCTTGAAAAACTGAAAATTCCCTCTTTTTCTATTTCTCTCTGTAATCTTCTCAAGCCGCCGTAGCTAGCCGGATGACTAGGATCGGTATAAATCCGTCTTAGGTATTCAGCTTTCGTTTCTTTTTTCTCACTCTCCATTTCTATTAATTTGCAGCTCTGTCACTACTCTTTGTCTTGGCTATATCACTTCCAGAGCTGCTGCTACTAGTCCTAGCTTTACTGTACTTTAACATAGGATTTGGCAAAATATAGCCCAGAGCGCTACTTAAGAGTGCTACCCATAAACTATCGTCTTCTCCTTTTCGCAGAGATAAATTTATCGCAGCCAATACTATAACGCTAAATATCGCCATCAACTGCGCGATGAATGTTACACTGTTCTTGGCAATGTGTCCGCATTTGAAACAACACTCATTTTCAGTCTTTACCCGTGTTATATTTGTATTCTCACTCGCCGATGATGCACTTGTCATATTCTCCATTGACGCAGCTGCTTCCAATTCAGCTGTTTCTGCTATTGATTTTAGTGGTGCTGTTGTTGATGATGATGATGATGGCGTAAAAGTATTCATTAAGTGCACTGAGCAGTCGTCTTTACCACGACCAAGCATTTCCATTTTCAGTAAAATGTATACGTATATGAACAGATATTTGCTGAATAATTCAACCAACTGAACAATAAATCAAGTAATCAAGGTAAGTATGTGTGCATGTATTGGAGCCAGCTAGGAGGAGTTAGTAGTTAATTAATCTTTATTCTGTCGACGTAACTCATTCTCGCCGCCATTGAGTTGGTTGTGTAATTATAAACCGATGCACCCAAAAGTGGGCACTAATTGATGTTAATCATCAATACAAACTATAATTAAGCTAATCAATACAAATTACATTATAATCCAGATTAATTGTGTGTAATCCAGATTAATTGCATAATTTTTTTATTAATCAGATTAATTACCTAATTATAATCCGATTTTAAAACTCGAATCATTTTATCAAAACTGAAAACCCCGGAAACACACTACTAGTGGAAACCCTAAAAATCTTCTTGTGTGAAACTGCTGGCCTGATTTTGGAATAATTTTACACAAATGGTCCTTGTGTCACCCTCTACCAAGATTGTTCAAATTATACCAATTTGTCAAAAACTTGGCCGCCAGAGGGCGTGGTCACTTTTCCTTATATGTACATGTATATAGTGGAAACTTTTAAAATCTTCTTGTGTTAAACTGCTGGCCTGATTTTAGAATAATTTTACACAAATGGTCCTTGTGTGACCCTCTACCAAGAGTATTCAAATTATTTTGATTCGTCAAAAAACATGGCCGCCAGAAGGCGTGGTCACTTTTCCCCATATGTATATAGTGGAAACTTTAACCCGTTACCCCATATAGATACAACAGTATTGATTATTGATAAAACCCCCATCACACCAAACTAGTTCTCAAAACGTCACAACCCGTCCTAAAATATTGTAAAACGGGCTGCGATCTGGCTAGAACGTTTGAAATTTGGCCGGAAAATATTCATAACATGATCATAGTTAGGCCATTATTTTTTTATTTTTTGGTTTACGAACCGCCAGGATGACACATGGTCGTAGGAGGAGGGAAAAAAAATAAAATTAAAAAACAGAATCAGAATTTTTTTTTTCCGTAGGAAACGGACCTTTGAAAGGAATATGGGTAAATTCTACATAATATCACACAGGCTGCATGTTATAATCTTCTTTCCCACTTTTGATGCTTTTTCCTGCAAATATACCTGTGACCTTGGTTATATTTGATTAAAAATGAGCCTTGGGGCTTGTCATAGCAGCTTGAGAAAAAAATTTGTCTTGGTATTTCTGTGAAATTACATTAATATACAGCTGGGCAGGTAGCTGTAACATTTTTCTTGAAAGGACTGTACTATACATAAAAACTGCATATATTCTCACAAACTAAGTGATTGGAGACATAGAAGTCATATGTTAAACACTGACTGAAATTAATACCTTCTGTTAAAACAACAGATGGAAGAATCTACTATTCCCCACATTTGAACAACACTGTCACCATGGATATATGATTTTACACTCAGCAGCTTTCAATCATCTTGGCTGTTTATGGACCCAGTCTGAAACTTAGTGGTACAGCATACACTGCACTGTGCCTAATAAGCAATTATCTTTTTAAGTGTTAGGAATAGGAAGTGTCTAGCCATCTGGTAAACAGACACCTAGCCTATGTCTGTTAACTGGAAGCCTTGCCTTTCCTCATATGGACCATATTATGGTTTTCTTGGTATTTGTTAATTTATTTTATGAATAGGCCTAATGTAACACAACAGTTCATCTTTGCAATGATCTAGTCAATATTTGTCTTGCCACATCTACTGCACAGCTACATTGGAAAAGACAGTAATTACATGATCTATAATCAACATTAATCGTATGTTAATATATAACGTACAATAATTTCATTAAAAATACATAATTCATAACTTAGTTACTGGACGCCAAAAAGCTGTACAGGCTAAACGTTTGCTGACTGGGACTTACACAGTTTTAATGTCCCTTGTACCAGTTTATATCAACAAACAAAAGTACTGTCATCATTGTGTATTTAAATGATATTTTTCGGGAAAAAATATTTTCAAGTTCGCGTAATAAGCGGTGCATAGAATCACCGTAATAAGCATTGCGCTATTGGAACGACAGTTACCATAAACGTAGTTGTATACTAAATACAGACTGCATATCACCGACAACTGGCCATTTTTTCAGGAAAGCACTACGTCGCAACTTTGAATGTTCTTGTATTTTCATTAAAATTACTTCGAAACTTTGGAAATAATACAGCCTGGGCGCAGCCATTTTTAAACGTTTCGTAAATTGCGTAACAAGCATGTTGATTGGGCGCAGTATATATCGGAAATTTTAATTGGACGTTTACGTCATGCATAAGATATGAAGTTTAAAAATAGAATTATAGGAATTCCTAATGTTGATTTGACTCGTTCGCCGTGACGGATATTCGAAGAACGAGACTTTTTTTTTTCTTTTTGGAATACGCGATGCATTTTTTCTTCTGCAAGCTTTCATGCCATAGCGGAGGAAATCAAAAAATCACGTTTTTTCAATTTTATTTTTTTTCTGAAAACACGTTTTTCTGAGCGGCGGTTCCGTAAACCGAAAGATCAAAAATAAAAGGCCTTAGTTCTTAAACAGTTTTCGACACGTCCATTGCGTCTTTATCCCGTCTGAAGTACGTTTATAGTAAGTTCAGTTCGGAAAAAATGCCCGTTCACCTCATGTGAACACCGTTTGTAGGCAGTCCAAGTCCGTCCGTAGTCAGATTAAAGAAGTTTGTAAGTAGTACTACTTCGTTACGAGTACGTCGAAATACGTTCTAACTAGTTTTTAACTCGGCCAACTCGTTCACAGACAGTTTAACTCGTTCTGATTACGTCCTCATCTCTCCCTAGTATGTTCAGAACGTAAATTGCAATCACGTTCTGGCCCGATGGCTATTAAAAGCCATTACGTTTCGCCCAGTTCTCATTCTCGTTTGTCTCTTCAACCTCTCAAGACACAAAAAATCTACAGCAATAGGCAAGACTTAGTATCAATACGACTCCAAAGAAAAGTGAAGCCAAACAGAGACAGGGTGTAAAGTGTTAAAGCAGCAATGTATCAAAAAAGCCGATACAGTCTCCTGAGTCAGCCCCTGAACGTGAAAGTCGAGAGGATGAGTGTCGTAATATATTCCCTGCACCTTCTGACGACTCTGTCTCCAAGTCCGAGGATGAAGGAGGATAGAGTCAGAAACCAAAAGGCATTAACTTGGCTAAACCTTGTGCCCAAATCTTGAACATGTACGACAACGGCATGTATTTATACCCTAACTTGTGTAATTGTACTGCAGACGGGATCGACGTTGTAGGAACTGTGAATAAACATACTAAATGTACCAAAAACGTGCGGAGCGTACTAAGAACGTATTGTAAACTCTTAGAACTGTTTTAAAACTTATTGCAAACTTAGTAATTTATTTTGATCGTATTCAGACGGAATAACGACGCACTAAGGATGTAATGCGGTCGAGTTAAGTCTTCCTGTGAACGGGTTAAACGAGCTACAAACGGATCCGGTCGGTGTGTACACGTACTTAAATTGACCCCCGATCGCATTACGTCATACCATGACTCTAGTACGATCGAAGTACGGCGGTTCAGTTCTTAGTACGTCCATCTCATTTTAAGTACGTTGTCAGCCCGTCTAACTGTAGAACGGAATGATCGGCAGAAATTTTTGAGTAGGCTCAAAGTTCTGGAGCACCATTCCCGTTCAACCCCGTCCAAGCCAGTCCATAAAGTTCTTAGACAGACTCTAGAACGTCGCTTCTACGTCTGTTCCGTTGCCACACAGTTTGAGCCCGTTCGGCTACATTTTTTAGAACGTACTGAATACGAGCTTGGTGTGATGGGGGTATAACCAATACACTCTTTAGCATTATCTGTACACCATCCCAATACAGGTTATTGGAGAAAAATGCAAAATTTATACCTGTGTTACTCAGATCAAAATTAGTCTATGAATACTTATTTTAACCATTTAGTATCCATACAATTTATTTTCATAATTAAATTTTCTTTCTGATGGTATATTTTTCATACTTTTGTGATAAATAGTTTTCAAGATAGAAAGCTACAAACCTAAGACTTTAGAAAATTATTATAATTTAGCTGTTTTCAGCATGTGATACTACATAAAAAAAAATTTTTTACTGTTACAAATGCACACTTTTATTAATTGAAGGTAAATGTAAGTCTAGAAAGGATTATATTAAGTGATTTTCAAAATCAACAAACTCTAATCAGTCATTAAAATCTACACTTGGACCAAACTTACAGAACTTCATAGAGTCATAGATCATAAAATTAATTAATTACATAATGTTTTGATAAGAAGCATTGATCAAAGACACTTTCTATCATTGGGTGTAATGCGCATGCGTGAAAATGGCAGCCAAAATTTGAAATTGTGATAAAAATTTGGATTTTATTGACTTTTATTGGATTTAAAAGGCCAAAACCATTGTGAAATGGATGTTATGAATCGCATTTAACACTGTACTTGTGGTTAAAACAATTATTTTGACGATTTCACCAGTGCCCTTAGATTATCTTGCATGTTTTGTTTGACACTGTTATGAATTGGAAGAAAATCGAAAAAGCGAAACATATCACAGTGTTCCCCAGGGTCAACCGTCGATACTCCTGATAAAAGGCAAGTGATTGGTCAAGGTATTATTGACGCTAATTATTCTAAAAGCATGAGTATGTCTGGGCAACAAACATTTAACCAACAGATGCCCCAGTTTGCAAGTTCCCCAAATCCTACCCCTAATGGACAAATGATGCACGGGGTACCTATGAACCAGTCATTCTGTCAGCAGCTTGGATATAATTCCCCACCACCCCAGTCACAGATGGTACCCCCTCAACAGGCCCCACAAAGTACGAATGATTTTCAGCTAACTGTGTTAAATTGATTAGTGGATTTAGACACTAAATTGAAAAAGCTCGATAAAATTGACAATATTGAGTCTCAGCTCACTACATTGACACAGAAATTGACCTCCATGGACGTTCGAGTCAATACGTTAGAAAATAAAGTAAGTGAGTGTCAATCGCAAGTAACGGGCCTAGAGGCGAGTCGGGCATTTGATTCTCAAACACGCGACGAAGTGAGAAAGAAACAATTATCTATTGACAAATTATTACAAGATGAAAAGTCATGTAAGCATAAAATCGAGCAAAAATTAATTGATCTTAAAAAAGAAAATGCGAGACCTAACAATGAATTGCCAGATGTGCAGTCCCGATCGATGAAAGACAATCTTCTGTTCTTCTGATTTGATGAATGTGCTTCCGCAGAAGAAAGGAAGAACGAGAACTGTACAACTAAATTACACTCTTTCTTCACAGATTCTCTTGATATTGATGATGCGTCTGCAACTGTGAAACTTGATCTTGCGCACCGATTAGGGACATACACAGCTGGCAAGACAAGGCCTATTATTGTCAAATTTAACTACCCCCCTGATAAATACATGGTCAAAAACAAAATTTGTGAAAAGAAGCAGTCGATTTCAGTTACTGTAGGTGAGCAGTTTCCGAAAACAATACAAGAACGTCGCAGGCTACTAATCCCCGAACTGATCAAAGCCAGGTACAATAAAAATACTGCGTTGCTCAAGGGTGATAAACTGATTATCGGCAATCGTTCATATACCGTTAATTCTCTGCCGATCAAAGAGCTCGAAGGATTACAAATGCCTCCAAGCACATGTGCTAGCGGTTTTACGTAGGATTACGAATCGGAACAGTTAACCTTTTTGCTCTGGAATGTTCATGGTATTGGATCAAAAATCAATGATAGCGATTTCATAAATTTTGTAAGTGACTATGACTTATTGTTATTCACGGAGTGTTGGAATTCTGAATTGTCCAATATAAACAGGGTACGCCTCCTTCCATTGTCCACGGCCTAAATTTAACCGCAGGGCAAAACGGCATAGTGGAGGGGTTGTGATTTACTATAAATTAGAACTAGAAAATAAAATTGAACTAGTTAGCCTAGATAACAAGGGTTTAGTCTGGTTCAAACTAAGAAAAGACTCGTTTGGGTATGAAAATGATGTATATTTCTGCACATGTTATGTACCACCTGAAGACTCAAATGTTTACCGAAATAACAATTCAAGTCTGTACGAGTTTGATTTCTTTGACTATTTAGATGACTGTATAAGGCGATATAGCACTCTTGGTGATGTATACGTCTCTGGAGACCTGAATTCGAGGACTGGGACCCTTTCAGACCGCATCGAACATTCCAATTTGGATCGCTATGTTAATATGCCTAAGTCCGAGCAGTGTGAATATATCCCCCAAGGCGTAATGACGACTTTCATGTTAATAACTTTGGAAACCGTTTGTTATATTTGTGCAAGCAAAATAATATATCGATAGCCAATGGACGCCTGGAGGAGGGGTGTTCAACTTTTCACTCAATGTCAAGAAATAGACCACACTCCAGTACTGTTGATTACTTGATAACAAACTTTGCTAACTTTGATAAAATATATATGTACGTTCTAGATCAAACTGAATTTTCTGACCAGTCGCCTATTTCTTTTTATGCCCCCGAAGGGAGGCATATAGTTTTTGAACCGTCTGTCTGTCGGTCTGTCCGCAATTATCGTGTCCGGTCCATATCTTTGTCATCGATGGATGGATTTTCAAATAACTTGGCATGAATGTGTACCACAGTAAGACGACGTGTCGCGCGCAAGACCCAGGTCCATAGCTCAAAGGTCAAGGTCACACTTAGACTTTAAAGGTCATTTTTCATGATAGTTGGGCGTGTCCGGTCCATATCTTTGTCATCGATGGATGGATTTTCAAATAACTTTGCATGAATGTGTACCACAGTAAGACGATGTGTCGCGTGCAAGACCCAGGCCCGTAGCACAAAGGTCAAGGTCACACTTAGACTTTAAAGGTCATTTTTCATGATAGTTGGGCGTGTCCGGTCCATATCTTTGTCATCGATGGATGGATTTTCAAATAACTTGGCATGAATGTGTACCATAGTAAGACGACGTGTCGCGCAAGACCCAGGTCGGTAGCTTAAAGGTCAAGGTCACACTTAGACGTTAAAGGTCATATTTCGCGCAAGACCCAGATCCGTAGGTCAAAGGTCCTAAACTCTAACATCGGCCATAACTATTCATTCAAAGTGCCATCGGGGGCATGTGTCATCCTATGGAGACAGCTCTTGTTCAATGTGTTTTAATCATCAGGTGTATACGTCTAATGTTAACCCACGTGTAGATAAACTATACTGGAACTCAACTGAAACTGAGCGTTTCAGTGAACTATTGGAATCCAATAAACATGTTTTTGATGATATTACAGAAAAACTATGCAATGGAGAAAGTGATATTAACACTTGTGTTGACTCCTTGTCTAAATGTGTACATGATATTTCTTTTCAGTGCTATGGTAGATCATGTTCCACAAAACATTCAGTGAAAATGAAAAAGTCACCTTGGTTTAATGAAGAGTGTCGTATTGCAAAAAGTGACTTTTGTCAATGCAAACGTAACTTAACAATGAATCCATGTGATCTTACAAAAACTGCTTTTCTCAAAAGCAGAAGCAATTATGCTAAATGTAAACGTAAAGTTAAATCATTGTATTATAACAAAGAAAAAACTAAACTCTCAAAAATGAGTAAAAGGTCACCTAAAGACTTTTGGAAATATGTTAAAAAGTTTAAAAAATCAAATAATAATGTATCGAATGATATCAGTTCAGATGAATTCATGAATTATTTTTCCAATTTATCTAATGGTAATGATACTGGTCAATTTGATTTTCAAGACTCGGCAAGCACTCCTGATGAAATTCATATTGATCAGCTTGATTCTGAATTCTCAATTGATGAAATTAGTAAAACTATTTCATGCTTAAAAAGAAAAAAATGTTGTGACTTGAACAATAATGTTGCTGATTTCTTTATAGATGCTAATGATTTTATTTCGCCATATTTGTGTAAAATTTATAATAAGATATATGATACCAGTGTTTATCCAGGTGACTGGTGCAAAGGGTATATTGTCCTGATTCACAAAAAGGGCCCTACAAATGACCCTGGTAATTACAGAGGGATTACCATAATCAATGTTATATCCAAGATATTTTCATTGTTGTTGAGAAATAGACTTAACAAATGGTGTGAAAATGAAGATGTATTTTGTGAAAATCAATTTGGTTTTAGGGATAACCGTTCTACTTCTGACACCATATTCTTACTCCATACAATCATACAGAAAGTTCTACATGCGAAGTCCAAACTTTGGTGTTTATTCGTTGATTATCAGAAAGCTTTTGACACTGTAATACACGATGCTCTTTGGGTGAAACTTGTTGAATCTGGTATCAGTTGTAAATTGGTTACCATGGTAAAATCTGTTTATGCAAATGTTAGCTCATGTGTAAAAATATCTGCAGATATGTCAATGACAGATTTGTTTGATGTTTCACTTGGTGTTAAACAAGGAGAACCACTTTCACCCCTTTTATTTATTTTATTCATCTATGATGTCATCAATTCTGTTGATTTTAATAACTTAACTGATAATGATCTCAATCTATTGTCAATGTACATAATGTTATTTGCCGACGATATTGTATTGTTTACTACTGACCCTGTTAGTCTACAGGCACAAGTTGATAGCCTTTATCAATATTCTTGTAAATGGGGATTGACAATCAATATTGCAAAAACAAAATTATGTGTATTTGAGAAACGCAAAACTCGTATTCTTCCAAACATTTTTAATGATGGTGAACTGATAGAAAGAGTACAGGAGTTCACACATCTTGGTATAAAATTTATTTACACTGGAACCTTGTCTAAAGCAGTCAAAGCTCTATCTGAACAAGCTCTTTGGGCATATCATAGTCTGCTTACTATTTTTGATTGAGTAAAGTTAGATGTTAAAACAAAATTGCATATGTTTGACTCTATGGTTGCTCCTATATTATTATATGGATCTGAAGTTTGGGGAGCTTACGATTACAAAGAAATTGACAAGCTTCATATCAAATTCTGTAAATATGTATTAGGTGTTTGCAAACAGACACCAAATGTTGCTGTATATGGTGAGCTAGGTCGATTTCCTTTATCTGTGTTAAGTAAAATCCGATCATTAAATTATATGTTAAAAATCAAGAAAAACATTGTTTCACCTGTATATGCTATGTTTAATGATCTAGAGAGGAAAAAATATTGTAAACTCTTGGGCATCATGTATGAATATTTCTATTGATAAACTTGGTTTTACGTATATTTTACATGATTTTAATCCCAATGTAAATTATATGCCAATTCTAAAGAGACGAGTGTATGATCAATATATTCAGGATTGGTCAGCAAGTATAAATACTATGTCTAAGTTAGAGTATTATAGAAAGTATAAATGTACATTCAAATATGAAACATATTTAGACTTAGTGTCAGATGACAAACTTCGCAAGAGTTTAACATGTTTTAGACTATGTTCACATTCCTTGGAAATTGAACTTGGGCGATATGCCGGTGTAAATAGAGAACACAGACATTGTAGAATATGCAATAATAGAGTTGTTGAATCAGAGTATCACTTTGTTGTAATAAGTATACTGATATACGCAATAACTACTTGGGCCATATGTCATGGCCATCTATGAACAAATTTTTTAATATCATGTCCTCAGAAAATAAAATGTAAATTGCTTAGATTATGTAAATATGTAAAACATGCTTTTTCGTTACGAACTGATATCCTTGATACTTTACAAACTGTTCCTTAATTGTTATTTTGCAGACTGTGTTGAATGTGTTGCCATTTTCATTGTATGTAATTGTATATGATTGTATTTGGCCAAAGGCAATTGTATTGTCGATTTGCTTTACCTGAAACTATAAAACTTTGTTAGTCCATATATTCAAAAATGATGTAATCAGCACTTTAATTGCTTTGTTTTGACAACTGTGCCCAATAAACAGACTTCCTACAGGTCCAGGTCAATTAGCATAAATTCCACAAGTGACCTATGGATTTTAATGGTTGTTATGGTAACCACACCTTTTATTACACTGACCTAAACTCCAATCTGATGTCTCACTTTTACATAATTTGCCATAATTGAATGTTAGAATGCAAACAATAACATGCTTTTGGGTCACCTGTGTACTTTTCCATTCACCAATAGCCCTCTTATTATATATAAAGTCTATGTGATTTTCAAAAATGCCACCTGAATTTAAACTGAAAATTACCAATAAATTTTAATTATAACCACAAGTTTTTCTGAAATTTATCTTTTATTAATAGTTTAAACATCACAAATATACTTATGTTAGCTTCATTGCTGATATGTTTTATTTGTATTTTGCATTAAAATTTTAAACTATCAGTGTATTTAAGTGTGTTAAAACAAGTATATATGAGGTAATGGATAGATGTGTTAAAACGAGTATCTATGGGGTAATGGAAATGAGTATGTATGGGGGAAAGGGTTAAAAGTCTTCTTGTGTGAAACTGCTAGAATAATTTTACACAAATGGTCCTTGTGTGCCCCTATACCAAGATTGTTCAAATTATTTTGATTTGTCAAAAAAACATGGCCACCAGAGGGCATGGTCACTTTTCCTTATAAGGATATAGTGGAAACTTTAAAATCTTCTTGTTTGAAACTGCTTGCCCGATTTTAGAATAATTTTACACAAATTGTTCTTGTGTGACTCTCTACCAAGATTGTTAAAATTATTCCGATTTGTCAAAAAACATGGCTGCCAGGGGGCGTGGTCACTTTTCTTCTCTGAATCAATAATAGCTGGAGCCTTGATATTTGGCATGTGATATCAGATTTGTAATGTCTACTGTAATTGTTCAAATTATTGCCCTAGGTTCAAATGTGTGTGTGACCTGTATATAATATAGGCTAACATAGAAGAAACCTAACTCTGTACTTGTACAAACACACTTGAAGCCTTGTACACAGGTGAGCGCTTTAGGATCAATGACCCTCTTGTTGAAGTTACAGTATAGAAATTTGTGCCACCTGTATAATTTTTTATAAAGATTTCAATACTCCTCTTGAATAGTCTTAATTGTGACCTTCTGACCTACTTTCTTGTTTTTATCTTTGGCTCAGGGTGAGCTCCGGTGTCCGTCCATCCGTCCAAACTTTCATTTAAACAACATCTCCTCCTAAACCATAAGGCCAATTTTGATGAAACTTCACAGGGATGATCATTGGATGATCTTCTTTAAATACTGTTCAAAAAATTGAATTCCGTACAGAACTCTGGTTGCCATGGCAACCGAAAGGAAAAACTTTAAAAATCTTCTTATCCAAAACTGCAAGGCCTAGGGCTTTGATATTTGTTATGTAGCATCATCTTGTGGGTCTCTACCAAGATTGTTCAAATTATCCCCCTAGGATCAAATATGGCCCTGCCCCATGGGGTCACATAGTTTATATAGACTTATATAGGGGAAAACTTTGATAATCTTCTTGTCCAAAACCATAAGGCCTAGGGCTTTGATATTTAGTATGTAGCATCATCTAGTGGGCCTCTACAAAGATTGTTCAAATTTTCTCCCTAGGGTCAAATGATATTTATTATGTAGCATCATGTAGTGGGCCTGCACCAAGTTTGTTCAAATGATCCCCCTAGGATGAAATATGGCCCCGCCCTGGGGGTCACATGGTTTATATAGACTTGTATAGGAAAGAAACTTTAAAAATCTTCTTGTCTGAAACCACAAGACCTAGGCTTTTGATATTTGGTATGTAGCATTGCCTTGTGGTCCTCTACCAAGATTGTTCAAATTATTCCCCTTGGGTAAAAAGAGGTCCTGCCACGGGGTTCCCTATTTTACATAGACATATATAGGAAAAAAACTTTAAAAATCTTCTTGCCTGAAACTGCAAGGCCTATGCTTTTGATATTTAGTATGTTGCATTGCTTAGTGGACTACTACCAAAATTATGTTAAAATTAATAGCAGCATTCGGCGAGTTATCTTCCCAAATGATTTAACAGGTGTCGCTACGGGCAAATAGGTCCTATCATGCAGTGTACTCTCGGCTTTTATCATAGTGTTGAAAAAGTGATTAAATTATTTAAAAAGACAGAATCATGTAATTTATCAATATCGCCTATTTGGATTGCTATTTCTTCTGTTTTAACATGAAATTTAAAGCCTCATTTCAGTATTCTGGCCAGTAATTTATAACTGAAATATTAATTAATTGTTGTAGCATTTATTTTTAAGCGAGTCACTTTTCCATTTAATTTGTGAGCAAAGTGGGGTCAGCTAATTCAGCTAGTTGAAAATATTGCTAAATTTACCCCTGTATAAATGCTTTGTTTCAAAAAGACAATGATTACTCTGGATATATTAAGTTTGCATAAAATTTCCTATCCACTGGATGCATACTGATTTTTATCATAAAAATGTGCATGCCACATGTGTCCTGTTAATCTAGGAATTCTAGAATATGTCCTTGAAGCAGACTTAATACTTCCTGCTCCCACGTGGACGTTACATATTGGACAGTCTGATGTAAATGTAATGTGTATAACATGTTTTCTTAATGCACTAATTTGACATAATGTCTAATAGTTCTCACATTTGTTTTTTTTTCTTTTCTTATTATTTCCAAAGCTCTCCAAATTTGTGGTCTGTAAATTAAAAATCCTCCGGTAGATTTTATTAAATGTAAAGATTCATATTTTGACATTCTTGTTATATTTCTACTTTGTTTTCTATAGTAACTGTTATTAAATAAACATGTTAATGTTTTTGTTGATTAACAACATTTCAACTAATTGTTGGGGTGTTATCTCAAGAGGCGATGCTTTAGGCCTGACAAATATGTGAAATTGAATCAATGGCCAAGTTGCTGTGAATTTGAATTGAATGAAAATTAAAGAGGCAGCACCATAAAGTTAAAATTAACATGAGATATGTAAATTTGTCAATAGAGATCATTTATGCCTCATGGATGATATTTTCATAAAATATATGAGAAAACAGCTGCAATAATTAACTGGGTTGATGGAAAATTGAAGGGACATCTTATGACAAGGGCATATATTTGAACATTTTACAGTTATTATTATTATTTTTATATATGTTTTCAAGACCTCATTTAATTAAGCTGTGTATGCAGATCTTTCCGATTGAATTGTAACTTTAGGAATATATACTGTCTATTCTGATCCTTATTTTAGGGATATAGTCTGAATACTTGCACAATGATATAAGGATTTTCCAAGGAGGGCATTTTAATATTGAAAAAAAAATATTAAAAAGCTAAATAAAAGCATTTATTGTCACAATTATCAAATATAACAATCTTACAGTCCATAAATAAACTGACACACAGAAAATGCACTTTAAAACAGTCCTTACAGCTAGTCTCATATTTTCATATTTTTTCAAAGCATAGAATATCAATAGATATAGATAAATGCTCTTTCCTCAAAATTTTGTTCAAGTGATAAACAGCTGAACTTGATGACATTGTCGGATACTTTCCAAATCTACTTATATTTTGAAGTGACAGCGACTGGATAACGATGTAAATAATGTATACAAACTTTGGATAAACTTTTCTAGGACCCATTCGCATGTAGCGCCACCTATACGCGCACCTGTTTTATCAGGGGAAATAACTGACCGATATCGCCCATTAATTAATCAATTGTTAAAATTATGCCCCAGGGATGAAAGAGGCACTGCCCTGGGGGTCCCAAATTTTATATAGACTTGTATAGGGAAAAAAAACCAAAAACCTTCTTGTCTGAAAGTTCAAGGCCTATGCCTTTGATATTTTGTATGAATCATTGCCTAGTTGATCTCTAACAAGTTTGTTCGAATTATGCCCCTGGGCTGAAAAGAGGCCCCGCCCCAGTGGTCACTTGATATATGAGTTAAATAGGAAAAAATACTTAATAAAATAATCAGATCATATTTCCTAAACACAAAGTGCTCAAGGTGAGCTATTGTGACCGGTCATTGTCCAGCGTCCGGTGTCCATCAGTGCAGCGTCCGTCAGCATTTGCCTTGTGAACACTCTAGAGGCCACATTTGTGACCCAATCTTTATGAAACTTGGTCAGGATGTTAGTCTTGATGATCTCTAGGCCAAGTTCGAAACTGGGTCATGTGGGATGAAAAACTAGGTCAGTAAGCCAGATCAAAGGAAAAGCTTGTGAACACTCTAGAGGCCACATTTGTGACCCAATCTTTATGAAACATGGTCAGAATATATGCCTTGATGCTCTTTAGGTCAAGTTTGAAACTGGGTCATTTGAGGTCAAAAAGTAGATCAGTAGGCCAGATCAAATGAAAAGCTTGTGAACAGTCTAGAGGCCACATTTATGACCCAAACTTCATGAAACTTGGTCAGAATGTTTGTCTTGATGATCTCTAGGTTAAGTTTGAAACTGGGTCATGTGGGGTCAAAATTTAGGTCAGTAGGCCAGATCAAAGGAAACACTTGTGAACACTCTAGAGGCCACATTTGTGACCAATCTTTATGAAACTTGGTCAGAATGTATGTCTTGATGATCTCTAGGTCAAATTCGAATCTGGGTCATGTGGGGTCAAAAACTAGGTCATCCGGTCAAATCAAAGGAAATGCTTGTGAATACTTTAGAGGCCACATTTGTGACCAATCTTTATGAAACTTGGTCAGAATGTATGTCTTGATGATTTCTAGGTCAAATTCGAATCTGGGTCATGTGGGGTCAAAAACTAGGTCATCCGGTCAAATCAATGGAAATGCTTGTGAATACTTTAGAGGCCACAGTTGTGACTCAATCTTTTTGAAACTGGGTCAGAATGTTTGTCTTAATGATTTCTAGGTCAGATTTAAACTGGGTCATGTGGGGTCTAAAACTAGGTCACTAGGCCAGATAAAATGAAAATCTTGTCAACACTGTAGAGACCACAGTTCAAGTTTGAAACTCATTAGAATTAGGCAGAGTGTTTGTCTTGATTATATATAGGTCAGGTTTGAATCTGGGTCATGTGGGGTCAAAAACTAGGTCACCCAGGCAGATCAAAGGAAAAGCTTGTGAACACTCTAGAGACCACAGTTGTGACCCAATCTTTATGAAATATGGGCAGCTTGTTTGTCTTGATGATCTCTAGGTAAAGTTTTAATCTGGGTCATTTAGGGTCAAACACTATGTCACATGGTCAAATCAACAGCAAAGTTTGTGAACATTCTAAAAGCCACAGTTGTTACTCAATCTTTATGAAACTTGGTCAGAATGTTTGTCTTAATGATCTCTAGGTTAAATTCAAAACTGGCTCATACGGGGTAAAAAACAAGGTCAGTAGGCCAGATCAACTCTGGTGAGTGATATATACGGCCATCATGGCCCTCTTGTTTTAACAGATTACAGCACTTATCTTGAAGAATCTTTACCATGACCTTCTCACCTAGCTTTTTAGCTCACCTGAGCACGAAGTGCTCAAAGGTGAGCTTTTGTGATCGCCCTGTGTCCATCGTCCGTCAGTCGTCCGTCCATCATCTGTTCGTCGTCCATTCGTCGTCCTCAACAGTTTAACTGTTAACACTAGAGGTCACAATTTTGGCCCAATCTTAATGAAACTTGGTCAGAATGTTACCCTCAATAAAATCTTGGACGAGTTTGATATTGGGTCATCTGGGGTCAAAAACTAGGTCACCAGGTAAAATAAAAGGAAAACCTTGTCAACACTCTAGAGGTCACAATTTTGGCCCAATCTTAATGAAACTTGGTCAAGTTCGATATTGGGTCATCTGGGGTCAAAAACTAGGTCACCAGGTCAAATCAAAGGAAAAGCTTATAACTCTAGAGGTCACAATTTTGACCCAATCTTATTGAAACTTGGTCAGAATGTTACTCTCAATTAAATTTTCGACGAGTTTGATATTGGGTAATCTGGGGTCAAAAATTAGGTCAACAGGTCAAATGAAAGGAAAAGCTAGTTAACACTCTTGAGGTGACAATTTTGGCCCAATCTTAATGAAACTTGGTCAGAATGCTACTCACAATTAAGTTGTGGACGAGTTCGATTTTGGGTCATCTTGGGTAAAAAACTAGGTCTGCCGGTCAAATCAAAGGAAAAGCTTGTTAGTCCTCTTACTGGTTGAAAACCAGTTTCGGGGACTATAGGAATGCGCTTTTCCATCCTTCCTTCCGTCTGTCCACAATTTCTTGTCTTGTCCATAACTCTGTCATCCATGAAGGGATTTTAATATTACTTGGCAAAAATGTTCCCCATGATGAGTTGACATGTCATGCGCAAGACCCAGACCCCTACCTCAAAGGTCAAGTTCACAGTTCGAGGTCAAAGGTCAACAGGGCTTTTCTCCTGTCCGGTCCGTAACTCTGCCATCCATGAAGGGATTTTAATATTACTTGGCACAAATGTACCTCATAATAAGACGATATGTCATGCCCAACTTTCAGACCCCTAGCTCAAAGGTGAAGGTCACACTTAGCAGTCAAATGTTAGCATGGCATGAACAGTGTCTGCTTAGTGTCCGGTCCATAACTCTGTCATTCATTAAGGGATTTTTAGCTCACCTGAGCACGAAGTGCTCAAAGGTGAGCTTTAGTGATCGCCCTGTGTCTGTCGTCGTCCGTCCGTCCGTCGTCAACAATTTGACTGTTAACACTCTAGAGGTCACATTTTTGGCCCAATCTTAATGAAACTTGGTAAGAATGTTACCCTCAATAAAATCTTGGACGAGTTCGATGTTGGGTCATCTGGGATTAAAAACTAGGTCATCAGGTCAAATCAAAGGAAAAGCTTGTTTTAACACTCTAGAGGTCACATTTTTGGCCCAATCTTAATGAAACTTGGTCAGAATGTTACCCTCAATAAAATCTTGGACGAGTTTGATATTAGGTCATCTGGGATCAAAAACTAGGTCATCAGGTCAAATCAAAGGAAAAGCTTGTTAACACTCTAGAGGTCACATTTTTGGCCCAATCTTAATGAAACTTGGTCAGAATGTTACCCTCAATAAAATCTTGGACGAGTTCGATATTGGGTCATCTGGGGTCAAAAACTAGGTCATCAGGTCAAATCAAAGGAAAAGCTTGTTAACACTCTAGAGGTCACATTTTTGGCCCAATCTTAATGAAACTTGGTCAGAATGTTACCCTCAATAAAATCTTGGACGAGTTCGATATTTGGTCATCTGGGGTCAAAAACTAGGTCACCAGGTCAAATCAAAGGAAAAGCTTGTTAACACTCTAGAGGTCACAATTTTGGCCCAATCTTAATGAAACTTGACCAGAATGTTAATCTTGATGATCCTAAGGTCCAGTTTGAATCTGGGTCATGTAGGATCAAAAACTAGGTCACCAGGTCAAATCAAAGGAAAAGCTAGTTTACACTGTAGAGTCCACATTTATGACCATATGATAATGAAACTTGGTCAGAATGTTAATCTTGATGATCTTAAGGTCAAGTGTAAATCTGGGTCAGGTGGGGTCAAAAACTAGGTCACTAGGTCAGATCAAAGGAAAAGCTTGTTAACACTGTAGAGGCCATATTTATGACTGTATCTTCATGAAACTTAGTCAGAATGTTAAACTTGATGATCTTTAGGGCAAGTTTGAATCTGGGTCATGTCAGGTCAAAAACTAGGTCACCAGGTCAAATCAAAGGAAAAGCTAGTTAACACTTTAGAGGCCACATTTATGACCATACCTTAATGAAACTTTGTCAGAATGTTAATCTTGATGATCTTTAGGTCAAGTTTAAATCTGGGTCAGTTGGGGTCAAAAACTAGGTCACTAGGTCATATCAAAGGAAAACCTTGTTAACACTCTAGAGGCCACATTTATGACTGTATATTCATGAAACTTAGTCAGAATGTTAAACTAGATGATCTTTAGGTCAAGTTCGAATCTGGGCCATGTCGGGTCAAAAACTAGGTCACCAGGTCAAATCAAAGGAAAAGCTAGTTAACACTTTAGAGGCCACATTTATGACCATATCTTAATGAAACTTTGTCAGAATGTTAATCTTGATGATCTTTAGGTCAAGTTTAAATCTGGGTCAGTTGGGGTCAAAAACTAGGTCACTAGGTCATATCAAAGGAATGGCTAGTTAACACTTTAGAGGCCACATTTATGACCATATCTTAATGAAACTTGGTCAGAATGTTAATCTTAATGATGTTTAGGTCTGTAGGTCAGGTGAGCGATACAGGGCCTTCATGGCCCTCTTGTAATATTACTGGGCACAAATGTTACCCATGATGAGTTGACATGTCATGCGCAAGACCCAGACCCCTACCTCAAAGGTCAAGTTCACAGTTCGAGGTCAAAGGTCAACAGGGCTTTTCTCCTGTCCGGTCCGTAACTCTGCCATCCATGAAGGGATTTTAATATTACTTGGCACAAATGTACCTCATAATAAGACGATATGTCATGCCCAACTTTCAGACCCCTAGCTCAAAGGTCAAGGTCACACTTAGCAGTCAAATGTTAACATGGTATGAACAGGGTCTGCTTCGTGTCCGGTCCATGACTCTGTCATTCATTAACGGATTTTAATATCACTAGGCACAAATGTTCCCCATGAGGAGACGACTTGTCATGCGCAAGTCCCAAACCCCTAGCTCAAAGGTCAAGGTCACAGTTGGAGGTCAAATGTCAACATGGCTTTTTTCCTGTCAGGTCCATAACTCTGCCATCCATGAAGGCATTTTAATATTACTTTGCACAAATGTTCCCCATGATGAGACAACATGTCATGCGCAACACCCAGAACCCTGGCTTAAAGGTCAAGGTCACACTTTAAGATCAAAGGTCAATAGGATTTTTTTCCTTTCCGGTCTATTAATTTGTCATGCAAGGCAGGATTTAAATATCAGTTGGCACAAATATTTCCCTGGACGAGACAACGTGTCATGCGCAAAACCAGGGACCTAAGCCTAAGGTCAAGGTCACATTTAGAGACCAAAGATCAGATACAAATATGACTTTGTCAGGAGCATTTCTTCTTCATGCATGGAGGGATTTTGGTTTAAAGTCAAGGTCATACTTAGAGGTCAAAGGTTAAATTTAAGAATGACTGTCCAGAGTATTTCTTCTCCATGCATGGAGGGATTTTGATGTAACTTGGCACAAATGTTCATTGCCATGAGGCACCCTTTTTAGCTCACCTGAGCCAAAGTGCTTAGAGGTGAGCTTTAGTGATCACCCTGTGTTCGTCGTCTGTCATCAACAATTTGACTGTTAACACGGTGGCGATACCCTGGGTATGCAGGGGTGCAATATGGCGGCGGAATCTCTCGATTCAGGTAACATTTTTCATTATAACTGTCTTAATACTTAACCAATTTTAACGAAATAAAGACGAGTGCCCGCTCATAAGAATACTACACCCTCGGCTATAAAGCTTGGGCTCCTGAGTTTCGTAGCTTTTGTGAAAATGCAACGGCGCAACCTGACGGGAAAAAATGCAACTGCTATGTAGGGGGGCATTTTTATGAAAATGACTAAACCAACTATCCCCGTGTGTTTCGAAAAACGGCTTGTAGGGCGGAACCGGGCTTGACATGTTCCAAAGCTGTTGTAGAACTTCAGCAAGTGAAATCGCCAGTTTTCGGCGATTCCGGGCGATTGAAAGGAAATGCTATGTGGGGGAGGTGTTTTCATTATGTTATGTGGGGGTGCTTTTGACACTGTGGGGGTGACTTAACTGGCTGCTAGAGACACGCAATAATACGGACAAATAAAGCCAGCGAAAAATACTTTTAACTGTTAAAGGGATATTATATGTCAATATATATTTTGATGATGTCCGTCCGTTCGTCCTTGCATGTTTCCTCTAATACATCGTTGACACTAGAAACTTGAAACTTGATCACGATACTGCTATGGCCTTTGGATAGTGCATTTTCATTCGACACCTAGATATAAAGCTGTAGGTGTCATAAGGGGCCTAGATCTATTATATTAAATTTGGTCATAACTTGTTCTAAATTAGTACTTGACCGATTTGGCTAATAATCAAAAAACAACCTTGTTGACTTGATATTCTTTAATATTTGACCTTTAGGCATACAGACACTAAATAGAAAAATGGCGCGTAATAATGGCGGATACAAATTGTCCTCAGTTTTTTTTTGCTCTGTAGAGCTATTTTCCTTATTTTCTTTGCAATTGTTTTGCTAAAATCACATGACAGATCTATGCTTGACATGTAGGTAGCATTTTCATAATGAAATAACAACATGACAAAATTTTTCATGGAAACGTAGATCATACACAACCAGTATAATTTGGGGTCTCCTTTTTTAGCTGATTTTGCAGTTTGTGTGTTTGACTGAAATTATTTTTCTTACATCAAACATGACCCCCACTTTTCTTTTGATTTTTAGTTAGCACTGACAATATTCTTCAAGAAAATGTAAGTTACAGACATTTAAAATGGGTCCTGATGTGTGCTGCGGTCATTGGAAATAGGTCAGTGTTATATAGGATAAAGAACAACAACTATTTGACTTTTCATCTTTACTTTTAAAAGTCGGAACATAGTCATTTTGATGTCCATCTGATATTTGACATCTACTGTTTAAACGCTAAAAGCAGTTAGTTTGCTGTAATATTTTTTATTACTTCACACATTTGACTCATATTCACAAATACCAATTCTTGTGACAAGATGTTCACTTTGATCTATTTAAGTATGACAATGTCCTTCATTTTACTTTGATCGTTGCGTTTAAAAATCAGAAATAATTAAATTCCCCATAGCCTTTGTCAACTTGGCTGTAATGTAAACTGAACAATCCATGCGACAAAAAAGCGGCGTATGGTAACATTCATAAAAACTCTTTTAAAGAAATTGGAAAAAAATATTAAAGGTGGCATTAATTAGAAGTTGTATTGTACTGAAATATAGTCATGACAGTTGAAACTTAAAATATTCTATGGTTCTAAGTGGTAAAGCAGTTATCATTAATTAGCATTAATTTGATAAATAGGAAAATTGCCAAGTGTCTTACCGTGAAAAAGTTATCATGAAGGTCATGGTATCACGTCTATATATCAATGTAAAGGTAATATGAAAAAGAGTAAAGTATGTGAGTTTCAAAGACATCAATTAAGAAATTAAATATTTTTATGATATGTTTACGTTTTGTGTGTGAGAGAGAGAGGCCAACAAAGATATTGCCCCCGATTTAACGGATACGGGGATAAAAACACAGGGAATATTATCAAAATACAAGTACGAATCTGAGCGGACGGAGTTGACAATATGTTCCAGAGATATGCACCCAAATGTGCCCGTAGAAGGCATTCATATGTTTACTTCACATCCACCTTCAAAATGAAAAATTCTTGAAAAGATTTTTTCCACTGGGATAATTTCTATCCATATTTTATATATACTTTATATATCAAATGATCATATCACTGCGTGCCTCTAGCAGCCTAGCAGCCAGTTAAGTCACCCCCACATGTCAAAAGCACCCCCACATAACATAATGAAAACACCTCCCCCACATAGCATTTCCTTTCAATCGCCCGTAAATGCCGAAAACTGGCGATTTCACTTGCTGAAGTTCTACAACAGCTTTGGAACATGTCAAGCCCGGTTCCGCCCTACAAGCCGTTTATCGAAACACACGGGGATAGTTGGTTTAGTCATTTTCATAAAAATGCCCCCCTACATAGCAGTTGCATTTTTTCCGTCAGAATGCGCCGTTGCACTTTTCACGAAAACTACGAAACTCAGGAGCCCAAGCTTTATAGCCGAGGGTGTAGTATTCTTATGAGCGGGCACTCGTCTTTATTTCGTTAAAATTGGTTAAGTATTAAGACAGTAATAATAAAAAATGTTACCTGAATTGAGAGATTCCGCCGCCATATTGCACCCCTGCATACCCAGGGTATCGCCACCGTGGTTAACACTCTAGAGGTCACAATTTTGGCCCAAACTTAATGCAACTTGGTCAGAATGTTACCCTCAATAAAATCTTGGACGAGTTCGATATTGGGTCATCTGGGGTCAAAAACTAGGTCATCAGGTCAAATCAAAGGGAAAGCTTGTTAACACTCTAGAGGTCACAATTTTGGCCCAATCTTAATGAAACTTGGTCAGAATGTTACCCTTAATAAAATCTTAGACAAGTTTGATATTGGGTCATCCAGGGTCAAAAACTAGGTCACCAGGTCAAATCGAAGGAAAAGCTTGTTAACACTCTAGAGGTCACAATTTTGGCCCAATCTTAATGAAACTTGGTCAGAATGTTACCCTCAATAAAATCTTGGACTATTCCGATATTGGGTCATTCCGGGTCAAAAACTGGGTCACCAGGTCAAATCGAATGAAAAGCTTGTTAACACTCTAAAGGTCACATTTTTTGCCCAATCTTAATGAAACTTGGTCAGATTGTTACCTTTAATAAAATCTTGGACGAGTTGGATATTGGGTCATCTGGGGTCAAAAACTAGGTCACAGGTCAAATCAAAGGAAAAACCTGTTAACAGTCGGGAGGTCACATTTTTGGCCCAATCTTAATGAAACTTGGTCACAATGTTACTTTTAATAAAATCTTGGACGAGTTTAATATTGGGTCATCTGGGGTCAAAAACCAGGTCACCAGGTCAAATCAAATTAAGGAAAAGCTTAAGACTCTAGAGGTCACAATTTTGGCCCAATCTTAATGAAACTTGGTCAGAATGTTACCCTTAATAAAGTCTTGGACGAGTTCGATATTGGGTCATCCAGGGTCAAAAACTAGGTCACCAGGTCAAATCAAAGGAAAAGCCTGTTAACACTGTAGAGGCCAGATCTATGACTGTATCTTCATGAAACTTGGTCAGATTTTTAATCTTGATGATCTCAAGGTACAGTTTGAATCTGGGTCATGTAGGATCAAAAACTAGGTCACCAGGTCAAATCAAAGGAAAAGCTAGTTCACACTGTAGAGGCCACATTTATGACCATATCTTAATGAAACTTGGTCAGAATGTTAATCTTGATGATCTATAAGTCAAATTCAAATCTGGGTCAGGTGGGATCAAATAATAGGTCACCGGGTCAAATCAAAGGAAAAGCTTTTTAACACTCTAGAGGCCACATTTAGGATTGTATCTTCATGAAACTTAGTCAGAATGTTAAACTTGATGATGTTTAGGACAAGTTCGAATCTGGGTCATGTTGGGTCAAAAACTAGGTCATGGGATCAAATCATAGAAAGGCTAGTTAACACTTTAGAGGCCACATTTATGACCATATCTTAATGAAACTTGGTTAGAATGTTAATCTTGATGATCTTTAGGTCAATAGGTCAGGTGAGCGATACAGGGCCTTCATGGCCATCTTGTTTAAGAATTACCTCCCTTTGTTGTTACTATAAATAGATTATATTGTTACTTTTTTATTACTGGCTGTTGGGAAAAATCGAGACCACTTTGCTGTGGTACAACATGCATGTTACATTGAATTTTTATATGTATTTTGACCTATCTCTACCTGGTAAAGAGTTTTGTGTGGACTTGTAATATATCGTTTCCTAATACAGTGTAACTTCCGAAAACCGGACCTTCTGAAAACCGGAAACCTTTGAAAACCGCACGAAACTCAAGGTCCCGTTTTTTTCTGTTCTTATTTCTATATATTTTTAACCTCTGAAAACCGGAACTTCCGAATTCTGAAAACCGGACGATTTTTGAAAAACCATTTATATTTTAAAACTAAAATTGACTTCCGAAAACCGAACAGCAAAATATTTGCCAGATTTAAAATGTCACCTGTTAATCCAAAAATGTCCAAGGCAAGTTGTCAACATGTTCTTTTGTTTATCTTTTAGCAGCAGTCGTTTATTTTGGCATGCTTTATAATCACATTGATCATTTGATGCAAAAGTAAGAAAATAATCTGCGATTACTTTCATTTGTATTCAATTTATGAAAACATGATGAATTAAATATCTTACGTGTGAAAAACTTTCTGAGGCTTGAATGAAAGAAAGACCGGGTTTTAATTGATTTTAGTTACATCGATTAAACTATTATATGCATTATCAACATTAATTAAATATTGACGAACTCGGGACTCAAAGAGATGGTAAAATTAAGTGGAAAATGGGTAAATGCTATTATTATAGATAATATTATGTTGTTTTTTTATATTTGTTATGTATTTATTATCCTTAATGTTTGTAATTAATTAATCAATCAATTAATTAATTACTTTATATAAACTTGTAAAATAAAGGATAATAATCTCCTTCATCCTACATATAAGAAAACATAACCCTTGTGCACCATGTCCACTTTGCCTACAAATTTTCAAACTTCTGAATTCCGGAAACTTCCAAATACCGAACTTTTAGGCTGGTCCGGAGGTCGTTCGGTTTTCGGAAGTTACACTGTAGATTTTGTTTTTTTAATTTCCCGTTGTTGTTACTATAGATAACTTATATGATAACTTTCATAATTGGCCAAAATAAATCCATATGAAAGCAGCTATAGGTTTTTATTTATGCAAGTTTTAATCCAAGTGTTTTGTTATAACATATTGTATATATAGTACAATATTGTTTATACATCATTGACATATATCAATTCATTATGATATACTGCAGTAGAAACAATAAGGTGCCTTCCAGTAGGGGACTTTGTATTGCATGGCAATACTTCATTCACTTGTTAACACTCTAGAGTGCACAATTTTGACCAAATCTTACTGAAATTTGGTCAGAATGTTACCTTCAATAAAATCTTGGACAAGTTTGATATTGGGTCATCTGAGGTCAAAAACTAGGTCACCAGGTCAAATCAAAGGCAAAGCCTCTTAACACTGTAGAGTCCACATTTATGACTGTATCTTCATGAATCTTGGTCAGAATGTTTATCTTGATGGTCTCAAGGTCCAGTTTGAATCTGTGTCATGTAGGATCAAAAACTAGGTCACCAGGTCAAATCAAAGTAAAAGCTAGTTAAAACTGTATAGAGGCCACATTTATGACCATATCTTAATGAAACTTGGTCAGAATGTTAATCTTGATGATCTATAGGTCATGTTTTAATTTGGGTCAGGTGAGGTCAAAAACTAGGTTACTAGGTCAAATCAAAGGTAAAGCTTGTTAATACTCTAGAGGCCACATTTATAATTTTATCTTCATCAAACTTAGTCAGAATGTTAATCTTGATGATCTTTTGGTCAAGTTCGAATCTGGGTCATGTGCTGTCAAAAACTAGGTCAATGGGTCAAATCAGAGGAAAAGCTGGTTAACACTTTAGAGACGACATTTAATTATGACCATATCTTAACCCTTTTCCAATCAGTACTCCACTGGAAACCTATACCTACTGGGAACACAGATCTGTTTGATCTGATAAGCCTGTCTGAACAGAGATATTTGCATATGATAATATTTTGCCAGTTATTCACATAAAAATGATGGGGTGTGTCACTTAAAACTATCCAAAGTAACAAAGGCCATGCAAAAAATACAACAACACATGCGCAGGATGGGAGATAATTGAATAAACTTACAGAAGATGACACTTGCTAAGATCTTAGTGGGGAGTATGTCTATTTAATCCCCACTCAATTAACACTAATAATTTCCAGTCATTGATACTTAGTTAATATTTGCTAATTTCCTCAGATCTGAATTCCTTTTTTATTGTTTTATTTTCCATTTTATCACATCTTACACTGACATTATTGATGCACAATTAAATTCTGATTATGTACAACACTCGCAATACATTAATAATTATATATTAAACACATAAAATATATACTATATACTGTAAATGAAATTGTATTATATATATTATAGTTGAAAATTTTAATGTTTGTCTATATACATGACTAAACAATATCTCCCATTAACATTTACATTTAACACTTCCTTGATTTGTTTACTGTTTTATTTTTTTGTACTTTTTATTAAATTTAAAAAAACAAAAAAAACAACAGCTACAATTTACAAATCACAAAATTAAAACAAATTTTATTCATATGCAAGTAGTTCAGTTTGACACCTGACCAAATGTTTCTTTGAAAAGCTATGAGAAAACTACAATAAATAAATAAATAAATAAATAAATAAATAAATAGATAGATAAATGTAGAGTCTGCTGACATTCACGATTTGAGTCCCCATTTTGTCGGCTTGTTAGGTATTTACTGTTTCAGCTAAAACCGGCTTTTGAAACCAATCGTTGCTTCACCAACAGACAGATTACGACTTGGATGGGTAATATCACTCTTGAAATTTCTGTTACACATGTGTATAAGTGGCCGGACTTTGAATAACCTGTTGCAATATTGTCAGTCGGATCAGGCTGATCACAGTTATTTGAGATGATTTTTCAACTTAGGCATTGAATACGTTGAATAGGCATGACTTTGGTAAAACCCTCTACTCGAAGTCGGTCATCGGAGCTCCAGAAATCTTCCACATGAGGTTATGTATTCTGATGATTATCATTACTGAGGAAGAAAGTCTGCATTTCATTTGCCGTTGTTTCTCCTTGAGCCTCCCAAACATCATCACCCCTTCCGTCCAACTGTTGTTGTTTATGTTGAATTTCTTGCCTGACCAGTATATCAATAAAAAATTTGGTTTCTTCAGCAATCATTAAAAAAAATTTGGATCGAACATCGTGTCAAAAAATATATAAAATCTATTTGAAATTTCAGTCAAATTTGGTTCGCCATCAGGAATAAAGTCCCTAACATACCTTGATGAAATATTCAAGTCAAATTTCAATAATTCATCAAACGTCTTAGGTCTTCCAAAAGGGTGTCACTTTCCGAGTCATTTTCTACTTGTCACGCATATAATTCCTCTATTTTCGACGAATCGGAGTCACTTGATAAATTATCCAACAAAATATCACTATTCACATCTGAATCTGGATACCAACGTGAAATTTCATAAATATCCTCTGAAGAAAATCTTTAGAATAGCGTAGTTCAGCTGAGCTATTTTTAGAATGCCAGGTATCAGTGACATCATTCCGAAGAACCCGTATGTCAGACAAGTTTCTGTGTTTACTCTAAAAGCGTTCTTTGTCTGACAATGGCAGAAAGCAATTTTTTAACACTTATTTCTTCGGATAATAAAGAGAACTGTGACATCAAAATAAAAAGAAAGGGTGAAGGAAACAAACATTGTTGCTGGGGTGAGTGCAGGAGCGATTCACGGTACCATGAAAAAAGGCAGGAAGAAATGAAATGTGTATTTTTTATACCATTCCCTAAACCCACAACCAAACTGGAAAAGTGTGAGAAATGGATCAAGATGTGTGCCACCAACAAGTTACGAAGTACAGCTGATGTGAAAAGAAGTACCTACATATGTAGCCTACATTTTGTTGGTGGGAAAGGCCCAACAGATGAGAATCCAGACCCAATTTCAGCGAGAGATTCTGCCGAACAGGTAATGTAGGCAGTAGTCGTGGTAGTTTCCCCACCCATTATTGTTAATTTAATGAAGGTATATAATAACTGAAAATTAATAATTATTATGCATTTTATTAAAAAAATACTTGATCTACCTTTTCTTTTTCCATTTTGATAAACTGTCAGAAAATAGATATTCTAAGTTAGTAAGTAATTATATATTATGTCTACTGTATGCATTATTGCGTAATAGAATACACCGACACATTATTTTTAAAATAAAGAATGTGAACAAAATATTTTGCAGGTTTCAAGGAAAGCATTCAAAAGACCCGCTCCTTCTGAAAGACTTTCCGTAAAGAGACGGAGGTTGGAACAACAGGCCAGTGATGACAGAATGTCAGCTGTTTCCAGCCTTGTAGAACTTGGACAACAATGCCTACCTGTTCAAAATGAGGCAGTAAACCCGGTATGAATATTAGTCATTAATTTCACTATAAGTAAGCAGAAGTAATTTAAATAGTTCAAAATCTTACAACTATAATTAATAACCAAGTCTGTATTATATAGACAACTAAGAGTGCAAAACATTATGGCTGTTGAAGGAAAGGGGCTTCATAAGGCAATTTTAGATTAAAACTAGATGTAAATTCCAGAAGTTAGCAGAATAGCTACTTAAGACAACTCGCAGGTTAATGCCAGTGTCTGCGAAAGCAGGTTCCACTCTACTTTGAAATCATTTCTGGTTTATAGCTTTGTAAAGCAATCAGAAAAATGTGAAAGTGATAAAGTGAAATATGAAATTATTTATTTCCGAAAGACTTTAAAGCATTTTCACAGTATTATAACTTGTCGTAATGTTAATTAGGCATTTAAAATATCTTTATCTAGAACTCTTCTTTGAATTATGAAAAAAAAATCAGCAGTGTTGTTCAAATTTTCCAGGATGTTCAAGACCAGTGCCAGACAGCATACATGTTTACAGCCACACCAGCCGCTGTACACTGTAACTGTGATATATCCAAGGACCACAATTAATACAACAGAATCAGCTACACAGACTTTGTATGACAATTATTTACTTGGTTCAAAAATTGAAAATATAATACTAAAGAATGAACTGGGGAAACCAAAAGATGCACATACACCAAAGAAGCCAACCTATGGAACATTAAGTTTAGAAGAAATAAAAGGAAATGACAAAAAATGAAGTATTTCACAGGTCTAACATATGTTCAGTTTATGGCTCTGTTCAGCTTCCTTGGAGACAGTGTGAATGATTTGAAATACTGGTCAAGCAAAACACCCACTAAAAGTACGATCAAAGAAAAACGCAAGATACCACCAGTAGAACAATTATTCATCACTTTGGTGAGATTAAGACGAAGATTCGGGTTGGAAACGATGAGCCATCTTCTCGGTGTATCTGAAAGTTATATTAGTACAATTTTCTGTACATGGATACAGTTCATGTACAACCATTTCAATGAACTGAGACATCAAATGTTTCCATACCGCCATCATTTTACCCATTTCATGCTGAAAGTTTTCAAAACATTTAAAAACATCAGGTGTTCAATTGACTGTACAGAGTTTTTTGTACAGATGCCAAGGGACTTCGGCCGCCAGGGAAACATGTATTCTAGTTATAAACACCATCATACCTATAAATATTTAATTGCCACAGCTCCAAATGGTGCAATTGTTTATGTTTCCAATCCTTTTGAAGGTTCTATTAGTGACCGAAACATTGTTGAAAAGAGTGGATTTCTCAATTTCCTCAATCCTGGGGATTTAATTCTTGCAGACAGGGGTTTTACCATTGAGGATATGTTAATGTCAAGACAGGTGTCTCTGAATATCCCACCTTTTTTAGGAAAAAGAACACATCTCACACCGAGGGAAAATGTAAAAACAAGACGCATTGCTAGGGCTAGGATACATGTAGAGAGAGTAATTGAGCGTGTTAAGAAGTTTCAGTTAATAAGCGGTATTATTCCGCTAAGTTTATCACCAATGCTTAATCAGCTTGTTTTTGTTTGCTCTTGTCTTGTCAATTTCCAAAAGCCAATTGTGACTTAGGTTGTTCTTGGAATGAGACTCTTTATGTCAAAAAGGAACAACAAATTTGCTCTTTTCCCAGTTGTCGTAGATTTGCAATTTTTGTAATATTTGAAAATGTAATATATACATTTACCTTTATATAAGGTTAAGTTGTGAAGACAATATTTATATAAATTACTCAGTAAACCTTTGAACATCATAAAATAATCACTTTGTTTATTAGCTTTCAAAGTCACATTCATAAAAGCTGGTCCCTTTTGTGATTATACTGTAAGATTTGTTATCTTTGAAAATGTGAGAAATGAAACAAATTAAAAACAATATCATTCTGATTTTATTAAGTACTGTTGTTGACTTGCACAGATCATTTAAATATCTGTTGAAATATTTACATTGTTATATATACAAGTGCATGCATCATCAATATGAATATGTATTGCATACCTTTTATGTACATGTACAAAATAAATTTTTAAAGAAACTTTAATTTATTTATTCTTTTAATATTGTAGAGTTTAACAGACCCATTTATAGTAATTATTTATAACACTATCCCTTACCATGCTGAATTTCTACAACAAACTTATCCATCTTTCAAGCTACACAGTTAAAGGGGTGCTTACTAAAAAGATACTAAATAGCAAACAATGCAGATCTTGATCAGACTGCACATCTATGCAGCCTGATCAAGATCTGCACTGGTTGCAAAGGCAGAATTCATGGTGTCCAACATGCCACAGGCTAAACTAGACAGCCAAAAATATAATCACCTTGTTCTCCACAAGTAACTAACAAGTTACAACTTTCCCACTTGGGAATTCATTTTAGAAGCTGCTGCACACCTACTTTAAGGTAGTTCTGCACGTTTGGATCATAACATTTTCAAAAATATAATTTTTTCTACAATGTAGATTTTGATGAAACTTCTCACTGTTGTTAATAAACATATGGCCTGTAATTTGGTGAAATAAAATATATAGGTCCGTGTGCTTAGTTTTAGCTCACCTGTCACAAAGTGACAATGTGGGCTTTTGTCATCGCGCAGCGTCCGTCGTCCGTGCGTGCGTAAACTTTTGCTTGTGACCACTCTAGAGGTCACATTTTTCATGGGATCTTTATGAAAATTGGTCAGAATGTTCCCCTTGATGATATCTAGGTGAAGTTCGAAACTGGGTCACGTGCGGTAAAAAACTAGGTCAGTAGGTCTAAAAATAGAAAAACCTTGTGACCTCTCTAGAGGCCATATATTTCACAAGATCTTCATGAAAATTGGTCAGAATGTTCATCTTGATGATAACTAGGTCAAGTTCGAAACTGGGTCATGTGGCATCGAAAACTAGGTCAGTAGGTCAAATAATAGAAAAACCTTGTGACCTCTCTTAAGGCCATATTTTTCATGGGATCTGTATGAAAGTTGGTCTGAATGTTCATCTTGATGATATCTAGATCAAGTTCAAACTGGGTCACGTGCGGTCAAAAACTAGGTCAGTAGGTCTAAAAATAGAAAAACCTTGTGACCTCTTTAGAGGCCATACTTGTGAATGGATCTTCACAAAAATTGGTCAGAATGTTCACCTTGATGATATCTAGGTCAAGTTCGAAACTGGGTCACATGCGGTCAAAAACTAGGTCAGTGGGTTTAAAAATAGAAAAACCTTGTGACCTCTCTAGAGGCCATATATTTCATGATACCTTCATGAAAATTGGTCAGAATGTTCACCTTGATGATATCTAGGTCAAGTTCGAAAGTGGGTCACGTGCTGTTAAAAACTAGGTCAGTAGGTCAAATAATAGAAAAACCTTATGACCTCTCTAGAGGCCATATTTTTCATGGGATCTGTATGAAAGTTGGTCTGAATGTTCATCTTGATGATATCTAGGTAGTGTTCGAAATGGGTCACGTGCCATCAAAAACTAGGTCAGTAGGTCAAATAATAGAAAAACCTTGTGACCTCTCTAGAGGCCATATTTTTCATGGGATCTGTATGAAAGTTGGTCTGAATGTTCATCTTGATGATATCTAGGTCAAGTTCGAAACAGGGTCATGTGCGGTCAAAATCTAGGTCAGTAGGTCTAAAAATAGAAAAACCTTTTGACCTCTTTAGAGGCAATACTTGTAAATGGATCTCCATAAAAATTGGTCAGAATGTTCATCTTGATGATATCTAGGTCAAGTTTGAAAGTGGGTCACGTGCCATCAAAAAGTAGGTCAGTAGGTCAAATAATGAAAAAACCTTGTGACCTCTCTAGAGGCCATATTTTTCAAGGGATCTGTATGAAAGCTGGTCTGAATGTTTATCTTGATGATATATAGGCCAGGTTTGAAACTGGGTCAACTGCGATCAAAAACTAGGTCAGTAGGTCTTAAAATAGAAAAACCTTGTGACCTCTCTAGAGGCCATACCCTTGAATGAATCTTCATTAAAATTGGTCAGAATGTTCATCTTGATGATATCTAGGTCAAGTTTGAAACTGGGTCACGTGCCTTAAAAAACTAGGTCAGTAGGTCAAATAATAAAAAAACGTGACCTCTCTAGAGGCCATACTTTTCATGGGATCTGTATGAAAGTTGGTCTGAATGTTCATCTTGATGATGTCTAGGTCAGATTTGAAACTGGGTCAACTGCGGTCAAAAACTAGGTCAGTAGGTCTAAAATTAGAAAAATCTTTTGACCTCTCTAGAGGCCATATTTTTCAATGGATCTTCATGAAAATTGATCTGAATGTTCACCTTGATGATATCTAGGTCAATTTCGAAACTGGGTCACGTGCGGTCAAAAACTAGGCCAGTAGGTATAAAAATAGAAAAACATTGTGACCTCTCTAGAGGAATATTTTTCATGAGATCTTCATGAAAATTAGTGAGAATGTTCACCTTGATGATATCTAGGTAAAGTTCAAAAAAGGGTCACGTACCTTTTGAGAACTAGGTCAGTAGGTCATATAATAGAAAAACCTTGTGACCTCTGTAGAGACCATATTTTTCAATAGATGTTCACGAAAATTGGTCAGAATTTTGATCTTGATAATATCTAGGTCAAGTTCAAAACTGGGTCACATGAGCTCAAAAACTAGGTCACTATGTCAAATAATAGAAAAAACACGTAATACTCAAAACTGGGTCATGTGGGAACAGGTGAGCAATTCAGGACCATCATGGTCCTCTTGTTGAGATATGTGATCATGATTAAAGTTAACTAGACATTTCATGCTTATTTTAAGACATTATTTTGATTTTTCAACGGGCCATATGTTTTAATATCATATTTTGACTTTAGAAATATAGCAACAGTGTCATCGTAATAAATTTACTCACAGGTTTCGAATAATTCAGTGTGACACGGTAAAAAATTATTTTACATACAACTTCTGAACTAAATTAAAGCTTAAAAAAAAGCATGATAAGGCTGTTATAAATTACTGACCGAATAGTGAAAAGTGCAGATCTTGTTCAGACTGCACAGAAAACTAGATCAGTGTAACATGGTGAAAAAAATATTAAATAGAATTTCTGAACTTGTTTAAAGCTTGCAAAACAGCATGACAAGACTGTTATAAGTTACTGACTGAACAGCGAAAAGTGTAGATCTTGATCAGACTGCACAGAAAACTAAATCAATGTAATACGGTAAAGAATGATATTATATGGAAATTCTGAACTTAATTAAAGCTTGCAAAAAAAGCATGATAAGGCTGTTATAAATTACTGACTAACTGCAAAAAGTGAAGATCTTGATCAGACTGCAGTGAAAAATCATTATAAAGCTGTTATAAATCGATGGCTAGTTTATTATCCATTTTATTCTTTATAACGGTTCTGAAAGGTTCTAAAACAAATCCGGTATCAAGTTCAGCAATTCACATTGTGGTCTTAATTGAGAACTACCGGATTCAAGTTCCTAGGAACTCGCATTTCAAACTTTTCTGGACAAATAACACGATGCCAGAGACAGGTTGTGTTTGTTACTAAATTATCAATGAGTTTCTGGTCTCTTTCAATTCGTTGTACACTTGCACCCTTAAGAGACCAAAGCACACCATGTAAGTCCAGTTACAAGGAGCTGAAACTGTATTTGATAGTAATACATGTGATTTTCCTTAAGCAGTAATGTTTTTCAATCTGGTGCAAAACTTACACAAGAATTATTGAATTGTTTTTTTGTTACATATGAATCAAGGTCTGTATGTAAGTCCATTGGTGAAATATTCTTAAACATTTTCGAACACTTTATTTCAATCAAACCAAACTTTGAGCGACCTGCAGGAACAGACGGATCTTACACAAGTCCATCTGGACTACAGCCAAGCTCTGGCCAAAGTTTGCTAACCCAAAACCCAGTTTTGATGCAGTTGAATTCCGGGATGACTGTTCTCTTTTGGGTAAGATAGTCTGCCCTTGCCTTAGCCTCGTTGTCAATGCCATATTTCATGTCAGTTGTGCAGAAACTATTTAACTTCCACATATTTCTGGCAATGAAATTTCTTAGTTTGTCGTTGCACACCGAGCTTGATATTAAATTTGCTCCGAGAGCATTAGCAGCCTTTGCGTTTGATGCAGTTACACGGAAATACTGCTGCGATGTCCAGATTTCTGAAACAGACTGGTCCTGTGTCCTTTTAACTTCATAACAAAAGTAATATTCATGTTCATTACATTCCAATTTCAAATTATCAAAGACTGTCATGACCTGATCACGTAAAAGTCCTTTCCTAGAATTATCAACCTCATAGTCACTGTACGAATAGCTTAATAATGTTGACCACATTGAACTATTTCCGTTGAGGGCAAGATTTGTCAAAAAGGAATTTACACCACTGTGTGCTGTGCCTCTTAATTTCTGGTCTCGGATCGAAGTTGATCACATGACTGGCTTTTTGCTTATACGAATGGTATAAAGCATCCGAGATCTTCTGGGAATTTATCTCTCTCTTCTTGCCTTTATTCCATGCGCACGGCTTACCAGTACACGATATTGGGTCATGTCCATTTTCCTTGCTGTAGTTGTTCAGCGTAAGTAATAAGGCCCCTACATGGGAACATCTACCGAGAGAATTTGCAGGACAATCACACGCTGCATCTAATACAGCACCACTTATACCAGAAATTGTCACAACTGGATGCCTCACTTTGTTTAGCATAGATGCATCAACATTAGCTTTAACATAATAACAGTCCTGTGTGCCTTTGTCTAAAATGGAACTTAAACTTTGACTTTTAACGTACTGTTCTCCTTTTCTTAATGGCTTAGCCGTCATATCTCCCAAATTGTCATCGTCACTCAAATTGCCTCCATCTGGCAATTTTACCGATTCTAGGAGATAGTGATAAATGTGACCATAGTTGAAATTCTCTGGAATGGGGCGTGAAGGGAATTTCTTCCATCCAGTGATAGGTGGTAGTGTCGGACCCTTTCTAACAGTTTTTCCAGACACTTCCTTTCGCTTTAACTCATACCATTTCCCATTGTCTACTCCTTCGTCTATCTCCTTGGAACGGCCACTCACAATTGCATCTTTGCATCTGAAAAAAAAAAGAAATTTATTTTAAGTTTACACAACATCAATATTGTAAGTGTGATGTCAAAGCAATGATGAAAATATCAATTTGTCCATTTAAGAACTCCAAATTAATAGCTGCTGTGGTTCAATCAATCAATGCAAAGTTACCCCTACCATAAATTGGCATAATTTTACTAGTGCTATAACAGTTAGATTTACAGAACAATCCGCTCATGGACTATTCAATAATACATAACAAGATCGATCAGTACACACCATACAAAACACAAAATGTCTTTGCAATCTGTAAAGGCTTAGTTTGGGCCATAATTAAAAACTTGTTTGTTTGCAGTGCTCCGACCGACCCATCAAAATCGTCCCGACCCAAAATTTTTTTTAGGCAGTTCAGGGGGCAATTTTTAGCTCGACTATTCATAGAATAGTGAGCTATTGCACTCGCCCATGCGTCGGCGTCCGCGTCGGCGTCCGCGTCCGCGTCCGCGTCCCGATTTTGGTTAAGGTTTTGTATGTAAGCTGGTATCTCAGTAACCACTTGTGGGAATGGATTGAAACTTCACACACTTATTCACTGTGACAAACTGACTTACACTGCACAGGTTCCATAACTCTATTTTGCTTTTTTACAAAATTATGCCCCTTTTTCGACTTAGAAATTTTTGGTTAAGGTTTTGTATGTAAGCTGGTAACTCAGTAACCACTTGTGGGAATGGATTGAAACTTCACACACTTATTCACTGTGACAAACTGACTTACACTGCACAGGTTCCATAACTCTATTTTGCTTTTTTACAAAATTATGCCCCTTTTTCGACTTAGAAATTTTTGGTTAAGGTTTTGTATGTAAGCTGGTAACTCAGTAACCACTTGTGGGAATGGATTGAAACTTCATACACTTATTCACTGTGATGAACTGATCTACATTGCACAGGTTCCATAACTCTATTTTGCTTTTTTACAAAATTATGCCCCTTTTTCGACTTAGAAATTTTTGGTTAAGGTTTTGTATGTAAGCTGGTATCTCAGTACTTATTAATGGGAATGGATTGAAACTTCACATACTTGTTCACTATCATGATCTGACATGCACTAAGCAAGTCCCATAACTCTACTCTCTTTTTTTTCAAAATTATGCCCCTTTTTCGACTTAGCAGTTTTTGGTTAAATGTTTGTATGTAATCTGATATCTCAGTATCCACTAATTGGAATGGATTGAAACTTCACACACTTGTTCACTGTCATGATCTAACATGCACTGTGAAGGTCCCATAATTCTACTTGGCATTTTTACAAAATTATGCCCCTTTGACTTAGCAGTTTTTTGTTAAGTTTTTGTATGTAAGCTGGTATCTCAGTATCCACAAATTGGAAAGGATTGAAACTTCACACACTTGTTCACTGTCATGATATGACATGCAGTACAGAGGTTCAATACCTCTACTTTGCATTTTACAAAATTATGCCCCTTTTTCAACTTTTGTATTCATTCAATTGACAAGGCTGTTGAATAGTCGAGCGTTGCTGTCCTCCGACAGCTCTTGTTGTTTATATAATAATGTTTTTATCCTTTCTGATGAAAAATGCATTTTCAGCAGACGTTTTCCTTTTCGTATTTTGATATACAGCAGATTATTCAACGTTTAGTGTACGCGACCATATTGCCATCTTCGCGCGTGTTTCGGAAGTCACAAGTTCCGATCCGAGTGAGAAAGTTGCTCAGACATCTTTTCTTAGTCTTTCTCACATGATTTTACGGTGACCTATGTATATTTGATAAACAATTTTCCGATAAACAAATGTTTCGGCGGTATATGACCTGTTTGTGTCAGTTCGCCGTAAATCCCAACTCATTCTTTTAATATGTCGTCTGACACAATGCCATGGACCTGACCAAAGAGTCAGTCAACATGACCACGGTCTAAAAAATTATTCTGATTTTCTGTTGATTAGTTTCAACATTTAAAAGTTCATAAATTAAACAGACATCTGAATTTTAATCATGCACCAGAATAATCCGCAACTTGAATGATTTTTATGTATTAATTGAGACCTTGTCCGAACACATAATAAAGCCACATACCTCGATTTTTTTTTGTAAATCCTAATTTTCCTTTCCTTGCAAACATGATTTAACTTTTAAATCCAAGTTTTATCCAACACATTTGGTGACAAAATTGGATAAACATCTTGAAAAATACACTGGCACTTGTAGGCTAAGTTCAAAGGAAAGATGGGAATGGCATTTGGCCTTTGATGTAAGATGAAAGGAAGCAGTTTGACAGCTAAATGTTGTGATGGGTGTGATGTAATTTCAGGGGCGTCGGAAGTGGGGCCGCAGGGGCCGCAACCGCGGCCCCAATAATTTGCCCAAAAACGATTTTTTGTAAATATTCATAAGTTGGAGTTGCAGGTCCGCGGACCCAAGGAGCTATAAATTTTTTTTGGCGGACCCAATATTTTGTATAGTATATTAAATTTTGCTTCGCGTTAAACAATACACGCTGTCCCCCTTACCCCCCCCCCTCTTATGGGAGGGGGATGCCCCCTCCCATACCTACCCCCACCCCCAATACAGTTTGTGTATTATCTAATACACTTTGATTTAAAAGGACTGAGATGATTTATGGATTTGCAATTTAAGTGCTGTGAACTTAGTTTCTTGTTCCTTACTTAAAGGAACTAAATTATAATTTGACATACTTCAGCTTGTGTTTAAAAGTGAAGCCTTTCAATTCTAAAGCCTTAATTTTCACTAAAATGGAGACTAAAAATTAAGCATGAGAAGCTCCACAGCTGGTCACAATCACCCTCTTCTACACAGACCTGTATTCAAATTGTTGGGGTGGAGGGGTTGGGAGGCCTATATGCTGCTCCCCTGCCCCAAGTTGCCCGAGAAGTTACCTTTATTTAACAAAGTTGAACATGTATCAGAACCCACCATTTCAAACTTGTGTTTAAAAAATATTCTGGAATTCGATCTTCTATACCTACCGCCAAATTTTGGACTGGAATGTGGATTTCATATGCAACAACACTTCCTGTGTCCAGATAAATAATATCAGTGCACGCAAAATTTAGACAAAAATGTAACAGTTGCCATCATTTCATTCCTAACAAAGATGAAACACAGGCCATCATTTCATTCCTATCAAAAGATGTAACAGATGCCACTGTTATTTTCATTCCTACCAAAAGATGTAAACAGAGGGCAACATTTCATTTCTATCATCAAAAAAGGTAAAAAAGGCCACTATTTCATTAATAGAGGTAGCATATGCCGCCCTTTCATTATTGTCAAAAGAAGTAATAGAGGCCACTATTTCATTCCTGTCAAAAACTGTAACTGAGGCTGCTATTTCATTCCTGTCAAGAGATGTAACAGAGGCCACAATTTCATTAATATATTTTTAACATTTCCAGGGGGATGGCAGCAAACATTCTTCTTTGCCTACCTTCCGCACCCCCATCTCGCCAAAAACAGGTTGGACAGCTTAGGCCTGCAGTGAGGTCGTTATAAACCTTCTGTCTCTTTCTGTATCCAGATTGATGACATTGGAGTACTCAAAACTTAGACCAAATGCAACAAAGGCCATTATTTCATACACTAAGGGTCTGACAGCATCTGCATGAAGTCAGAACAACTGTCCTGTAAAAGGTTTTAAGGAATGAGGGTTCGGAGTGTCCAGATCATTCGTTGCATTCTTGGTCTATATCCAAAGTACTGACATTCAGTTTCAATTTTGATTAATTATAAAATGAAAGATCTGGTTTCATAAATGTCTACATGCAAGTTTGTGCTCTGTGAAATTCCTTGTAGAATTTGTCTGCCATGTATGTTCTTACTCTCTGAAATTCATGAATATGTTTCAATGTCTGCTGAGAAAATTTGTGTACATTGACTTTACAAAAGAAAAAAAAAAAAAATCCCAACCTACCTACCCACTCCTAAAATTCTGGGTCGGAGCACTGCAAACAAACAATTTTTAGCTCATCTGATTTTTTGAAAAAAAATGATGAGTTATTGTCATCACTTGAGCGGTTGTCGGCGTCGGCGTCGGCGTCGGCGTTGCCTGGTTAAGTTTTATGTTTAGGTCAGCTTTTCTCCTAAACTATCAAAGCTATTGCTTTGAAACTTGGAATACTTGTTCACCATCATAAGCTGACCCTGTATAGCAAGAAACATAACTCCATCTTGCTTTTTGCAAGATTTATGGCCCCTTTTGTACTTAGAAAATATCAGATTTCTTGGTTAAGTTTTATGTTTAGGTCAATTTTTCTCCTAAACTATCAAAGCTATTGCTTTGAAACTTGGAATACTTGTTTACCATCATAAGCAGACCAGGTACATCAAGAAACATAACTCCATCTTGCTTTTTGCAAGAATAATTGCCCCTTTTGGACTTAGAAAATCAGTTTTCTTGGTTAAGTTTTATGTTTAGGTCAGCTTTTATCCTAAACTATCAAAGCTTTTGCTTTAAAACTTGCAACACTTGTTCACCATCATAAGCTGACCCTGTACATCAAGAAACATAACTCCATCCTGCTTTTTGCAAGATTTATGGCCCCTTTTGGACTTAGAAAATATCAGATTTCTTGGTTAAGTTTTATGTTTAGGTGAACTTTTTCTCTTAAACTATCAAAGATATTGCTTTGAAACTTGCAACACTTGTTCACCATCATAAGCTGACCCTGTACAGCAAGCAACATAACTCCATCCTGCCTTTTTGCAATAATTATTGCCCCTTTTGGACTTAGAAAATCATTTTCTTGGTTGAGTATTATGTTAAAGTATACTTTTCTCATAAACTATCAAAGCTATTGCTTTAAAACTTGCAACAGTTTTTCACCATCATAAGTTGACACTGTACATCAAGAAACATAACTCTATCCTGCTTTTTGCAAGAATGATGGCCCTTTTTAGACTTAGAAAATCATGGGTAGGACAATATTTCTATTATACAAAAAAAATCAGATGAGCGTCAGCACCCGCAAGGCGGTGCTCTTGTTTAATTATGGCCTTGAATATGAAAAAACATTACTCATTACTGTACGATTCTTCAACTATGCTAATCAAAATAATGTAAACATTGAACTTGCCTCTTCACCAATTCTGGTTTATTTCCACCTGTGTTCAATCCTCTACATTCTAACCACCGCTTTAGCTGATACACAGAATGATCATCAATTAAACCTGGATAAAACTTTGCCCCAGGAATATCATCTTCAGTCAATTTAATTCCGATTATTGAAGCGAAATTTGTCATTGTATCAGTTGTATCAATGCGTTATCGTGTGTAAACACAGTCAGTTGTGTACAATCTTTGTCTGAGGTTATACCACGTGACCTTTGTAATGGTCTGAATCCAATTAGTGACGTCAGAGCTGAATGATGCTATTCTCTATCGCTATCCGCCATTTTGGTACATGTACAATTTTATTTTCCGAAAATGAGTTGGGGATTTCCAAAATTTGCTGTATAAATAGTAACGTTTTGAAAGCGAGACTCGGGCATGATCGTAAAATGAACTTTTCCCAACCGAATTAAACTTTTAAACCAATAAGTTTTTGTCGTTTTCAATCGGAAAAAGACGAATATTAAACAGTGCATTATCCAGGCGGTTTCAGGTGAATCGTTTGTAGACAGCAAGGGCGGATTGAGGCGTTTCATTGGATAAGCGATAAGGGCGGATTGGGGCGATATGATTGAAAAAGGGTTAATAAAACTTGGTCAGAATGTTAATTTTGATGATCTTTAGGTCAATAGGTCAGGTGAGTGATACAGGGCCTTCATGGCCCTCTTGTTTTTGTTTTTGAGGCTTTATTTATATATATATATATATATATATATATATATATACACAAGAGTATTTTTGTGTTTTATATTACATGCCTTCTGCTGCCTTTACGTATGTTAGGGTTTCATCTGGCGGGGATAACTTTTATTTACACTGTCTTGTGACTTTAGAACATGGTGGGGGTAAGAGTGAGGTTAGGTGCACCATAAACCAGTTAACACTCCCCAGTGGTGGTTTTGCCACTGACCATTCCAAGGCGGTGCCCCACTGTGTTCCTGTATTTGTTTGTTTTGTCCTTGTATGTTTATTTTGCGTATGTGTGGTGTGCGTGTGTTGATCGTGTGTGCCTTTGGGGAGGCTGCGTTTTTGGAACGTGGCTTTCCCTGTTGGATATTCTTCCTTGTTTTTTAGCAAGGAAATTTGTTCAAGCAAGCAATTAAACTCTGGTGAGCGATATAGGGCCATCATGGCCCTCTTGTTTAAGATACAGCCTTGAAATTTGAATGTCTTGTACAGTTTTCCGATCTTAAAACTGACTTCAGTGACCATGAATATGACCTACTGACCTACTTTCTTCAGATGAGTGATACAGGGCCTTCAGGGCCCTCTTGTTGTAGACAGTCTATTTCCAAAAGCCGCATTAATTCCTATTTAGAATAACATGATTACCTGTCTTGTTTCAGAGTATGTCTTTGGGACCAAACCCTTCTACACAGACACCGCCGGGCAATCCAGAATTTGTTCACCTTGATTCCAAACATAAATGTTGTGTTTGCAAAAATGTTCTTCGCGATGCAATGCAGACAAGTTGTGGCCATAGATTATGTCAAAGCTGCATTACTCCTTTATTTGATGGTAAGGAAGAACCTGTTGCTTGTCCAGCAAATGAAGAAGATTGCGATCCCCAACACAGAAATGATGTAAGTTTGCTTATGGATTAAATGTTACTTTTTGTATCTTTAAACAGGTATAAACCACATTGGGGTTTCATACAAATCCATGAAAAAAAACGTTCAATCTTTGTATTTAAATGTTACTTTCTGTGAGTATCAAACAATTTAAATAAATGCCTGGCTATTTGATAGAACAAAAAGGCCCACCCTCATTAAAATGTAATTTGCCATATGATAAAATTACAGTTCTTGGTTTTGATACTGAATATCCTTAGATCTATTCATTTTTGTGCCCTCACTATGAGTGGTTGGGGCATAATAGATTTGGTCTTGTCTATGTGTCCGTACAAAACCTAGCTAAAAAAGTATGTCATATAAGTTGAAGAACCTTGCATGAGTCTTTATCATGATATGAACTTGCGTACCTCCTATTTTTCGTCTGGCTCCGCCTCCTATTTTTGGAGCTATGGTCCCTGAAATAGTCGAAAATGCACATTTTCACCTTGTGACATGCCTAGCTCAAAAAGTATTTCATATAAATTGATGAAACCTTGCATGAGTCTTAATCATGATAATGAACTTGTGCTCGTTCTATTTCTTATATGGCTCCGCCCCCTATTTTTAGAGTTATGGCCTCTGAAATAGTCAAAAATGGCCATTTTCACCTTGTGACTTGCCTAGCTCAAAAAGTATGTTATATAAATTGATGAAACCTTGCACGAGTCTTTATCATGATATGAACTTGCACACCTGTTTTTCGTCTGGCTCCACCCACTATTTCCAGAGTTATTAATTGTCCCTGAAATAGTCAGAAATGCACATCTCCTAATGACATGCCTAGCTCAAAAACTTTTTGGATGTATATTCATGAAACCTTGCTTGAGTCTTTATAATTAATGTCTTTATCATGATGTGACCTTGCATACTTGTTATTCTTCCTGAGATTTTAGCACTAATTACAGAGTTGCGGCCCTTGAAATAACCAAAATATTGGATTTTTTGTTTGTGATACTCATTACTCAAAGTATATGGCCTAGAATAATGAATCCTTTATATAAAATGTTTATTGAGGCTATACCCCCTTAAGACTGCGAACTTTTGAATTACAAATGTACCAGTAGGGGCACACCCTGTGGCCTACAGACACATTCTAGTTAAAAATGAGTCAATTCAGTTTTGAATTTTACTGTCGGAACAATGAGTTTTAACTATAGTTAAATGTAGTTTTAAATGTTTGTTGCCAATTTTGTAATTTTATTTTTTAACAACACCATTTTTGAGTCGGCTAAACGCTGAAAGCGTTTGACGAGTCCTTGCTATCGCCGATTTCTTATTCTCATTAAATGGCCTCACAACACAGCGAATAGATGTTGTTTCATTAGATTGTCTCTAATTTCAAGGAGTTCATTGATCGGATGAAGTTCAGTTATGTCAATCCCATTTGCTATGACCAATATACGATGTATTCTGTCAAATTTGTGAAGTGTAATTGTGCAATACTCGAATAAAGCCACGTATTTTCTTCCGCGATAACTCATCAAGCATAAACACGCATAATGATTCTGCGGGATTTGGTAATACATTTGTGCATATGATTATGGTGACCAGGGATCATCCTACAAGGCGATTTGAGTGATGTTGTCGCTTTAAAGTCGGCCACTTCGCCTTATTATCGCCTCCAGGCGAAATCCGAATCGCCGAGTTTTTCAGCGAGTTATTATCTGTTTACTTAAAGTTGTAAAACTTGATGCACATTCTAGATTAAATTATCGATAAATCCATAGTCAACCCAGCCTACTCGCCTGTCAAACTTCAGCCAATCATAGTGTTAATATCCCACAGTGTCAATCAATAATATTGTAAGCTGCCGCCATTTTGAAAATTTTCAATCGGCGTGTTAAAAGCCAATAAACTTAACGAGAGCATGATCTTATGCAACAATTGTATATTATTCTTTCATTTTATTCAAGATAACTTCAAAAATTATTTCAATTACCATGATTACGGTCAATTTCTGTAAACAAATTGCTCGGGTACTGTGGATAAAAAATGATTTCGCGGACGTCAGAACTGCCGTACAAAATTTTTGTAAAAAGATCGCTATTATCTACGAGTTTGGTATTATTTTCGAAAAAATCAATAAATAAATAAATTAAATGTATAAATCTGAACAAGTTGTTGCAAAAATCAGGCATTATAAAAGCACGAGAATCGAACAATGAATGAATATTGTCACGGCGTTTTGATCGTGCACCTGTTAAATTTACGAGTTTCGGACATGTAAATTTCGGATAAAAATTTAAAGGCGACTTTTTCATAGCTAAGTTTATACTTTATTTAGAAATTCATGAAAATGATAATGCAAGAATCAATTTCCTTAAATAATTACTGTTTATAAGTTACAGCTAGACCCATAGAAAGTGGATATTATATAGGCAGGAAACTGAATGCTTTGCCGATTTTTCTCCTTAAATTCCTCAACTTCTTCCTAAATTCTGTGGAGGGAGAAGTCCTCCATAAAATTTTGACCTAGGATGATCCCTGGTGACTAATTTTATGCCCTTTTGTCATAAAATAGCAATTATGATATTCACAAATTCAAATAAAAACTGCATATTAACTTATTAGCCAAATTATCCATTTGTTACCCTGTCCGTTTCAAAAAATAATCTTTAAAATCATTGCGCAAATAACAAATTTATTGCGCTGTGCATTTCATGAATTTTGCAGACTTACCAAGCTTGCGTAACATCCAGTGAAAGACAAAATATAGTTCCAGAACATACTGCTAGTATTTTATTGAGTCGGATACTTCTGAAAGCATTGGAATGTCTCTTGTCAAAGAGTTTACCACATCAATGAAATTGAATTATGACAGCTTCATTTTAAATGGCCCGAATAAGATATGTGCAGTACTTTAATTCTTCCGCAAGACTTCGCGGATGAATCCTAATTACATTCTGGGAACTTGTCAGCGAACACACGTGACCTGTTTATAACAACGCTTCTACGACTGCGCTTGAAAACACTGAAAAATACTACGAAGATCGGCCAGATCAAAATGATACAAAATCGCGAGTGGCGAAAAATGCAAACGTCTACATACAACTTCGTTCTAAATCGTAACCTTTCTGGAATTTTGACTGGTTCGGATAATTTGCTTACG